>NT_177349.1:937144-939167 GCF_000188095.3 Bombus impatiens | reverse complement strand
TGATGTCGGTGACAGCCGCCTCTCTGCCCTCCGCCGCCTCCGCCGCCTCCTGTCGCTATTACTCACCCAACGCCGAATACCATTCAAAGTTCGAAACCGCACGTTCGCGACCCAATTCCTGCGTGGAGTCAGCTGTTCGTTCGGTTCATTCAAAGCTCGATCGACCGCCGCCGCCGGCTGGCCGTCCCGCGACCAGACGCGTTGAATTAATAACCAGGGAATAATAAAAAGGAAAAAAACAGAGAAGAAAAGAGAAAAAAAGTAGCGAGAGAGAAAAAAAAGGAAAAGAAAAGAGAAAAAAGAAGAACGATAAAACGAAACGATGTTTAACGCGCGAAAGTCGAGGGCTTTCCAACCTCTCGCCCTACTGCGGCTCTAACACCCCTTCTGCCCGAGCAATGAAATATGGCATCGAGCCGAGAATGACAGCGTCGATACGCGCTGGTCGATTCTGTAAATTCGTCGAGTCTTCGAACGCGTTCCAACGGGTCCGTCCGACGGCCGGCATTTAGCCGAGCCTCGTTATTTGTCAGGATCATCGGCTGCGTTATTTAAGACGTCGAGCTAGCGCGACGAATTCCTTGCCAAGAGACGCGCTCCTATCTCCGCGGCTATTCTACTATTTCTGGCGCGATATACGCGCACCGGTTTCCTCGCCTTGGCAGAGTCGAACGAGAAATGTCGAGTATTCCTCGACTGTCCGTTAGAACAATACGAAGAGCGCGCGGAAGTTGAGCGATGGCGTTAAGATTCGTAGGACTCGCCAGCAAGCGTTTAGAAGAAACTGCCTAGCTCGCCTCGACACTCTCGTTTACTGGTGGTAACCATAGGTTAGTCGTGGAATATATTCTTTATCACACACGGTTGGATTCGTTCAACGTCAATGATACAGTCGCGATTCCTACAAACGAATGCAGGAACATACATAGAAGGCTATCACTTGTTCGTCGTTTCACGGACACGGGTAGAACGGTACGCTTGTTCCGTTGGCTTCGTACAATCTTCGTGCATCACATCGAACGCGTAACAAGATTCTACCGTGAACGGTAGAAACCTGGATACAGAGCGGAGAGCGTGATAGAAGCGTCTAGTTTAACCGATACGGGCTTTCCTCTGTGCGAGAAGGTAAAAGCGGAACAACGCATTCTCGTGTACGACAGCGTCGTCCTCGTCCTCGTGTTCGTCGGCCTCTCGTCTCGTTCGTCGTCGTCGTCGTCCGTCGGCGGTCTCGTTGGTAGTGGTGTAGCGATGGCGGAGAATCCCGTGGTTCACGGTTTCGCCGGCGCGGCGCTACTTTCGTGGGCCGGTGGTAGGGAGATGGGCGGGACCAGAGGACGCATTGGCCGCGTTCGATGGGCGTGACTGCGCGCCTCCCACTCCTTCGTGTAGCACGGCGCTGATTGACAGTTAGCGAACGACTGCGGACGGCGCAGGATCTAAAACCGCGCTAGGCGCTGCTCTCCACGCTCGCTCGCTCGCTCTGCTCTTCTCTTACCCGTGGATCTACCCGGTGCTTTTTCGTGGGGGAAGAACTCGAAACACGCATATTCCCGTGGTTGCCTTTGCCTGCCGGCCCGCGCGCAACATATACACCAACCTTCCACCTTCTGTCCGCCGGAGTTACGAGTGGCACACGCAGTAGTAGTTACGGTAAGGGAGGTGGGTCGGACGCCGTCTCGCGGACAGCTCTCTCGCGCGTCACCTCTTCTCTCACTCCTCTGCGTGACCGGTTCGTTCGTTCAGTAATCGCCGCGAGGAGGAACGCGCTTCTTCTTCCGCCGCGAACTCTCCGTCGACAACGCGTATTCCGCACCGTTTCTCCACCTTGTCGCGTGGAGGATATTGCCGCTGGTACGGACCGCGAATCGCTCGGTGTGTCTATTCGTTTATCATCGTAAAACAACGGGCAACCACAGATATGTAATTTGGCGCGCGGTATCGTAATATTCGCAAACAAAGAGAGAGAGAGATACATCGTTGCAACGCCGATACCGCCGCACCACCGACGCTCGACTTTTCGTTC
>NT_177349.1:922362-936517 GCF_000188095.3 Bombus impatiens | reverse complement strand
ACGCGACGACGAACGAACTCGGCTACCACGAATCATCCGATTTAACCACAGTGGACTGTTGTTTGTCGCGCTTGTGCGATCTATGCACGGGAACCTTTCTGCTTGACCAATTCAACGACAGCCCGTCGTCATCGTCCGACAGAATTATCGCGAAAGTAATATTATCCGCATATCGGGCAGATATCTTGATTTCTTTGTTTCGTGCACAAGTTTTGAAGCAACAGTGTGACGCGCGCGCGATCAACGGCCACGCGAGTTAAGCCGTCCGCCCGTGTGCTCCGCTCGATTTCCCTATCTCCTTTCGTTGGAATGAGACTCCAACGACAGCCTTGATTTCGCGCCAATACTCCAACGACTACATCGTAACGAAGGATGTAAACGTGTTCCGGCAGTGACGTATGCAAATCTTTCCGGTGTTTACCCGTGTCGTTTTATCTGTGAAAACAATAATAATCAGTGCAGCCGAGAATTGCTCTCCGACGGCCGACGTGATAAACCGTGTGTCGATTCTGAGCAGACAGCAGCGACGCAGCAGCAACAGCGATAATATCCGTGACAACCAGAGATCAAGTGATACGTCGTGGTGATACAAATCAGTTTTCAGTAGAAACGTGATCGTGAATCTTGTCCGTCGGGAAACAGAAATAATCTGTTGTTTCGTGTCGTATATCGGTGAAGTTTCATTTATCCGTCTTTGATATCGTCGACCAAGAGAAACTTATTCCACACTATCGTCGAATATCCGCAAACTTAACATAAATAATAGTGTCGAACAGAGAATCTATGAAAGACCACGTGTTGGAAAAAGCGGACTAACTCGAGCGTATAATGTGGCGAAACTGACGCTACGAAGAGACACGCTCCGTGGGTGCTTGTTTTGGTTTGTGAGTATCAACGGAACATCCGGCGTTGTGACCGCGACGATGAGGAAGCACGTGTGTCCGGCCGTAGCCGTAGTCCTGCTGCAGCGTTCAATCGCGCGTGCTGAGCTCTGCTGACGCTCGCCCCGATTTCTCACCATCATACAGTTTCTCGTGTCGCCGGTCGACTCGGATCCGGGGATCGTCGAGGACCGACGGAGCCAACAGCACGCGTTAATAGTGGTTAAAGTGCAGTAGAACAATCGCCAAGTGCTGTGGGCCCGTTTTATTGCAAACCGTCGGCCGCGTTTCATCGTTGGACAATACTGCGATCCATTATCGTGACGTGACGAAGCTAAGAAACAGAAATTTGGAAGACGATAGCGAATTACTCGAGAACGGACGTTTGCTGGCGACGGTCTAGCGTCGTTCTCTCTTGGTCGTTCTGTGCATTCGACGAAGGCAATAATCCGCGAGTCCTCTGAGTGTGACGAACGGGAAACGGGCAAACCGATCGCCCCGATAAGGCGAATCGAAAAGTGGGGAAACCAGTGTGTGTGAAGTGTTCGAGGTTACTTGCTTATACTGTGGGAAAATACAGCCGCTACGGTGGCTCAGCACGCAGAGTTCCCCGGCGCGGCCAGGGCGTTCATGGCGCAGCCAAGGGTACGTCGATTTATAGATGATTTTACTATGTTCAGATCACGCGTATTTACCTACTCGATCAGAACTCGATGAAAAACTTAGGTGCGTGATTAGAAATAAAAAGAGCTCGCGAGTGAACCGCGGTACGCGATTCGTGGATAATTGTTGCCTTGCGTAATGTGATTTATAGTACCGTACGATTCTAGGTGTTCGCTATGTAGGTATCTAAATAATAGCCGCAATACGCATGAACTTGAAAATCGTTGGCCGCCAATAGGTGCGCGGCTACGACCTTACCCTAGCGATCGACCGGAGATTTCGACGCTCAAGGGACTATAAATCTTTCGTATAGCGTAGCGTCCAGATAGATTTACCTTGTGACGTAACCGTTTGGGCATAGGATATTCGTTTGTAAGAGACGTGACAGTGTAGGTTTCGAGGTGCACTCGCAGAATCCCGCGAAAGTGGTCCATAGATCGGGTTAAAACGAGTTCGTAACAGGCAACAGGACGCTTGCTGTTTTGGACGCGTCGTATCGTACGCGTCGTATCGTACGCTACTCGAACTGGTCTCGATAGGACTTTGTTGTTTAACTGGGGCTTCGGTGTAATCGAGCAACTTCGAAGCTCGAGGCTCAGTAGGTTCACGTAGGCAAAATCGTGGTAGGTAGCAGGACTCGAAGGGCGTCTCGAGGGATCGATTCATAAGCGTGTAATTTTATTGCCGACTCTTTCGACGTATATCTCCGTTGTAGCAGTGAAATCGACAAAATTTCTTGAATATCGCTGACGGAGTAGAAAATCGTAATTGCTTAGAAATTGGTAATACTCGTGAGACAAACAGTATATTTAGGAGAAACTAGGAAAATCTGTCGTTTGTCGAGCAAAACGGGTCGCGTGCAAGTGTAGTGTCGTCGATCCGGAATCCCTGTTCAAGTGGTCCGTTCCAGAGAAACTCTCTCGAGGTAGACAACCCGAAATTATCATTTTACGTGAATATCGTGCACGGCTGGATTGACATGCCATCGAGATGCACGAATCGATATGTGAGAGCGTCTGTTGGACGCCCGCGGATAGCCGCCGTTCGAGGAATTGATTACGATTCTTGTCGTCGACTGGAATTTTGTTCACGCGACGATCATTCCGACCCATTGCTCGCTGTGGATAGTATTCCCCTTGATTTTCACTTGGCGGCAGTCTCGAAACTCTGGCTGGCGCTGGTCTTCACTGTCCGTCGGACGTGAAACTGCGTCCACTCTGCCAGATGTCCTCTCCTTTTATACCTCGACTTTTATGTCTCCCTATGGGAAACCTCTCGAACCTTTTCAACGAACGTAGGAATTTCCTTTGCTATAGAACCGTATTTTTAGGGAAAATCAGTGAAAACCATAGGATTTTTGGAGTAAAATTTCCACCGTGATTTACGAGAAGTTTCTTCTATCGTGAGATCTTATTTTTAGTGAAAATTAGTGGAAATAATTAGTGGAATTTTCGCGACAAAGTTTTAACCAATCTGATAGAACCTTCCATCGTTGTGACATTTTATTTTCAAGGAAAATTAATGGAGATAATCGGTAGAATTTTTCCTGCGAGGTTTAAAGCTATATGATAGAACTTTGTTTCATAGCGAAATTTTGTTTTGAGTGAAAATTAGAGAAAATAACGTGGAGAATTTTTGAACTAAAGTTTAAAGTATCGTTCCGTGGCCTATAATTGGTAGAAATTTCTTTCATCATGAAATATTATTTTTAGTGAGAATACCGGAAAATAACCAGTAGGATACCTGGAGCAAAATCTGAACCGTGGTTTAATCTATTCCATAAATTCCCATTTGTTGAGATGAATATTCCGAGATAATAGTACAATTTGAAGAACTCTTTGGAAGAAAGACATCCAAGTTCGTCTGCGAGTATTTCATTAACGTTCCATTCATGCAGCGTTTAACGCACGAAAATGGCTATCGTTAAGAAAGAAAAGGTTTCCCTTAGAACGATAGCGCCAGATGTCGAGATAAAATTTATCAGCGGGTACGTCTAGTCGATCATCGTGTCATGATTTCGTCTAGCATAATGTTACTACTCTTGTAAAGGGTTAATCGGTCAGATTTTCTCTGACGTTTCTCAAATTCCAGCGACGATTACGGTTTTATCGGACACGGCCAAGTGAAAACGGTATCGGTGTCGATAAAGAGCTTTACGAGATCGTCGATAAGCGACGATTGCTCGCGTGCCGGTCGATTTTCAAGTGACGGAACTTACCTCTCGTTCAGATTCTACCGTCGGTCTCCTCTTCCCTGTCAGTATCGTATCTCGACAAAGTGCTTCTGTCGATTTTCCATGTGTCCAATCAGTAGACGTTGCTTATCGAGCTAAATATTTCCTTTTTAACGCTATCGCTCCATAATTTCCCCCTTTTATCCAGCGTTTTTGCGCAAAATTGCTTTGTACGAAATATCGTCTTACGTAAAAATGGTTCAGAAATCGGACGTCTTCGAGAAATTCGACACGTTTCGAATATTTGAAACGGCGATCGATATTTATTGTGTAATATTTGTGTGGCTCGCTTTGTAAATGCCAGGGTTCTTCGAAAAGTGAATATTAATCAAAAATTTGTGCCACGTTTCGATAATAGATCATAGTTTGAACAGTGGCGTTTGGAAAAAGCGGCAGTGAGTCGTCTCGAATGCATAATTCGAAATTCGACATCGGACACAGCCGGTTGTGTCTGAGCAATTTCGTGGACGAGGAGACGAATGAATTCTCATGTATACGCGAGCAAGGTGAGGTTAGTTTCCGTAAAGTACGAGCGAACGATTTGTTAATATTGCAAATGTTACCTTGAGGCGTTTCGATTAGTCGTACATTATTCAGAAATATTATTTGAGCAAAAGTATGTTTGATGTGTTCCGGTCTGAATTATGTATCCAGCATTCTAATATATTAATTCGATAGAAAACTTCACCTAGAAGGCGCACCGATATTCCAAGTACGAGTAGAAGGAACGTTCTTTATTAATCTCTCTGACGCATTCGTGCTTCATAAACCTTTCATAACCCGTAATATGATCATAGCCTGAAACATTTAGTAAAAATTCAAGTCGATTCGAGTCAAAATTCAATTCGACATTTGTATTACTGTATTCGTCTTTCGTTTCAAACACTGTTAAAAGGAAATATATATTTTCGACTTGTCCGCCGCCATCTTGGTCATCACTGACCGCCTCCACTAACTTTAATTAAGCCGTACACACCACGTTGCCACTTATATCCGTCAAACCGCGACCCTGATCGATACCAGAAAAAAACTACCCTAGCATCGAGTGTACACGAGAGAGTACACTCTAGCTCAAACATCATTGCAACTCTGTTACGCAATCTGTTTGTCTTTCGAATCGCGAAAAATGATCCACTTCGAACTAGCGATCGAAACATTCGATGAAATCTCTTCTTCCATCAGCCATCGACTTTTGCTACACAACCGACGACCCAAATATCTTTGAAATTCAAAGAAATGTCGACAAAAAATGCTAAAAGATGCATCGAATTCACGGTATCCGAATGTCTAATCAGATGTTTTACGTATTGTTAAAGTACGATTGTAACGGTTAAACTAACTTTGCCATCGAGAAGAACGCAAGAAACGATAAAAATCGCGATGGTGATGTCGACACGGAGGACGGAAGCAGAAGGGGAGGCTTCTGTGCGTTTAATTGCGAGTCGGGCGAGCGTGGAAATAATGAGAGCCGCGGATTGGCTGGTTGTACGAAATAACACGGTGCATCGACGTGGCGTCTCAATCGCTTATCTTATGGCTGTGCGCGTTTTACCGCTCAATTTTCCTTCACTGCTCCTTGCTCGAAATTGTCAAGATACCAAGATGCGTGCATGCACAGGTTTCGCGTGCGAATCGCTCTTTTCGTTCCATCGCCGAGCTCCGAATACCGCGTAAACGCAATTCGTGCGTTGCATCCGGGTCTATCGAGCTTATCCTATCATATTAAACCAGTTCGTCGGTAATTTTATTGCGTATGCTTCCTCGAGTCGTGGCAGCGACGCTGTTGCCGTGATTAATGCGCACGAGACTTACAACGTTCCGACGAAATGAATTCTCTTTTTTTTTTTTCCTTTCTTTCTCTTTCCCCTTTTGGTTGTTTCTGGAAAAAATCGCCAGCCAGAGGGGAATTTCGAAAGTGTTTCGTCAATATGTTCGTGAATTTCGTGTTTTGGCGAATCGGTGCGCGCCGGTGTGCCGAGCGTTTTCGGGATTAAAAATTCCAAGGTTCGGTGAATAGCTGCGACGAGCGCGGATTTTTGTCCACGCGGTGGCGAACGAACCGTGATTATGTATTTATGGGTATCCATCAATCACTTTCGCTCTCCCGATCGCCGCGGATATCGGCCTTTAGCCTGTGGATTAAAGTCGTATCGATTTCTCGCGCGTTCCATTCGCTGCCCTCGACCAGGCGATATTTTTTTGTCCTCCTTTTTTCTTTTTTCGCCAGGTTTCTGTAGGTTTTTCGACGGACCCCCTTCTGGTAACGGTATACGGGTCGGAGGAAAACGTTCGGCTGTTGAAAAAGAAAGTTATCGAGGGATTTCTGTCGCCTGACTGGTTATTTCGGAGTGAAATTTAGTGGGGGTCTCTAAATATCGTCTGCTTCCATGTGTCTTGCTTGGATGCCAGAAAATATTCCAGCAGATGTATACACCGTCCTGTCGTTTGTTTTCACCGTCGAAAAAATATTCAGGTCGCGGGAAAATTAAGAATATTGCGTTCTGTAGCATGTTCGGTTCTAAACATCAACGGGCGTCAGCTTGAATAATGCCCCTTCCTTGGAATTGTACCTGTACGTACTTGTAATTCTAATCCAGTTCTTGCTTCATTCTCAATTTCAGTTCTGTACTGATATATGTCAAAATTTCTTAATCGTAGGTACTGATTACTTTCGAGTAATCAGCCATTTTTTTTTCATTATGCCACAATCTTCGTTGCGAGATAGACATGCTTCATTGCTATCTCAAAGCGAGACGAAATTGCTCCACTTTTATTCTGCAATCTTTTCATTACAGACGGTATTCTTGAAATTGGAAGCGTTCATAATTTATAGAATATTTAGGCCAGTCTTTATTGCCATGAAATACGCAATATAAAAATTTAGATATTTTGCTTAATTGTCTAAACGGTATCGTCGGAGAAAGCGCATCCTACACTTTTTCACATATAATTATTCAATTCTGAAGAACGTATCTGTACGTATTCCGCAGAGAAAAAAACCAATGTCTTGCGATAGTCGTCTCTATGACAAAGACAAAAAGCTCGATTGATCGATTTCCAATTCACCGCACTCTTTCGCGCTTCCAATTATTTCGAGCATCTTCGTAAGACGTTTTAATCTAAGCCCAGTTTCGTCCAGCAGGGTCGTAGTGGTGGTATCGCCGAATCTTGGAGCGATTCGAGGGCTAAAATCGACGAGCTCGTCGAAAAAGAGCGCGCGATAAAGCGGACGATGCACGATGCGCCCTTAAGATAGGCGAGGCACATGGCGTTGTCCCGATGCGTGCTTGTACGTCGCAATGTTTTCCAAATGTCGACATCAATCAGAAAGTAACGAACAGTCGCCGGGCCCTTTCTCTCTCTTTCTTTCTCCTCGCCTCCCTCCTCTCCTCACGACTTCTTTCTCCGTCCTGGAATCTCAGCCATGTTTCTGCGAGCCAAACGTACTCGATAACCGCGTCCTTTAGGCTCTATTCACAACTGGTTTCTGGCCCCGTATAAATTTCTCCGAGAGCGTGGCGCGATTAATAATCGATTTACTTGTGGAACGTGGCCCGAGCCGCTATCGATTTGAGCAAATTGCCCGAACGATCGCGCTCTGAAATCTGTCGTTTCGCCACGCGTTGCAAAGTTAGGCTACGTCGCGAATATCCGCAACTTGCAAACCTCTCGATTTTTAAGATTTCTTAGGATAATCCTGTTGTGCGTGAAAGTATTAGATTTAACTATCAAGAGTTTTGAAAATCGTACGTTTAGTGGTTGTTTTTATTTCGTTTCTTTCTGTCGCGTGGATTTTTTTTATATTTCTTCGTGCGATTAGAAGACGAATGAAATTTAAACTGGATTGGTGGAAGTAAAAGTGTTGGAAAACCTCACTCATCGGCCATGATTCGATTAATCCAACGCGCCATCATCGTCGCGAACTACAGCCACTTCTCCGAGGCGTTCGAATATCTATTTTACATTACGTTTCATCGCATTAGCGTCGGCCAGAAGTTTATACAAGCATTGCAACTAAGCCTGTAAGCTCATGTCATGTCGACGACCCGCAGGGTAGCCTGCACGTTAATATAGGACACCAGCACACCATACGACCACCTTTCGAAATATTTCCGTCCAACGGAACCCGTTTTTATCTTTTTTCAATTCTGACTAAACTTCAGCAACGTGCAAACATTTTCAGTCGGACAAACTTTTCTTTCTTGCATTTTCATATTATCAACAATTTCATAGCGCATACATAATGGTTACTGATAATGATTATTGATATCGTAACAGTGTGTATAATACTCTAATTCACTATTTATACGAAAACGTATTTATGGGAACAGTAACTTTCTTCTACGAATACATCCTCATTTCTAACGTAACTAAAAATACACTTTTTATCCGCCATTAAAATTTTAAGTTCAAAGTTTATTTCCACGTACTGTTCATTTAAACAAATTATTGTTTCTTCTTATTATTAAGCCTTTTTATCGCACACAAACTCGAAAACATAACATTTGCGTGAACAGAAATATTTAAATAATTGAATGAACTTAACAGCGAGTACACTGAAAAAAGCTTGGAGCGTTACGTTATTATCCAGAGTTCTCAAAATCCCTCCGCTTACTGGCGATGAAAATTTTTTTCACGGCCATACGAGATTAATAGCCAAATGGGAATGGCTTCGATGTTTCTTGCCGGCGCGTTTATACCATTTTGAAATTGATTTCGACGTGAAGGGTATGAAACCATACAGAGAGAAGGGCGAGGGAAGTAAGAGGGGGGAGAAGGACCGCGATCGGGTTATTGGTGTTTACCTCGTCGGTTCGAAAAATTCGCCGGCGGCTGCTCGTCGATCACCGGCTAATTTTCTGGGTCCTCTGGCTGGGTGATCCGCCATTCCCGATGGATTTTCGTCGATTTATATTTCCGGTCGTGTCTATAATCGCGAGCAGCCGCGCGCGCGCGTTCACCGTATTGATCGTGAAAGAGAGGGTGCACACGCGTCTTCCGCGTCGTGCCCCTGCTCGCCCCCTTACTTCGTCCCCGGTGATTTATACCGTGGCGTTTAAGCACACTCGCCTTGACCTATCCGCTTGCAAATGAGCCACGTTTCTCGGACCACGGTGAATCCTCGAACCGGTCGATCCGATCGATCGGTTCCGTATGCCTCGTATCGACCATTCTAATGTGAATTCCATACTCGATGTGTTTGCGAGTCGAAACCAGTCGATTTTCGCAATTCCTTATGTATCCGCTTATGTATCTGCTCCCATTCTATAAAATAAACAAATGTATTTCAGTATCTACTTTCTAACGTATCATCTATTTTCTTACATGTCAATATTTGTCGGTTTCTCGTATTTATAAATTTCGACCAAATTTAATAACATTACACGTACGATATAGCGGTGTATGATGTTTTTAGGTGTACACGACGTTTTCTTCCTAAATTCCAACGGTGAAATCCTGTCTGATGATTCTTGCATGTAAGAGCGATCGTTTCTTCCGAATTTCTTAGGAATTTCAAGTACCTACAAAGGAGAAAATTTTTGCGTTTTGTTATCTTTGTCGAATTTCTAACGACACGTAAGCTATATTAACGTTATTCATTGGTGTACGTGATATTATTTTGATAGATTCTTGCGATGAAATCGTCTCTACGTTTCCGATCCAAGGATTCTTATTTTTTAGAATTTCTCGGGAATCTAACATATTCGAGAATCTCTTCATGCTTCTAAATGTTTCATCGAGTTTCCTAATATGTAATGCGTATGATATGTTAGTGTACGCTGTTTTGCGTTCCCAGTGTTCTTCTGTCTATCAAGAACTAATGATGATTTGATGTATTTCTTCGATCATATTTTTAGATATTTTAGTAATATCTACTTACTATAACACGTGTTTATAGAGATTCTACCGTTTAGTATAGGTACGCGATAGTCATCTATGTACTAAGAAAATTACGTCACCCTCGAAAGACGTTTTGATCCGGGAAACAAAGAAATATGCAAATGCCTATCCTCAATCAACGCTGTCGCAACGCAAACGTAGTGCACTAATAACGAGCATCGGGCAGCCTTTACCCATTTGCAATAACTCGTCTTATTTTCTTATTTTTCTACCTCTCTTATCGAGTATCGTTAAAATTTCCCGCTATGCGCATTTGTCGAATCGAGCGCGGCTCAGAAAAGTAAGCTCTTCAATCGCGTTATGAATATTTCATCGCGGCTGCAGCTGCGCACCGTGGAAATTCATGCCAAATAATTCGCCTCCAGGCATTCAGCGTCGTTTTACATCGGCGGAATTACCGCGTGAAAACATTTCTACGTTAACGCCAGATAAACTTCTGCATCTCGAGTCGCGAATCGACTCGCAGCGTTTTTTTCTTTCACGCTAACAATCGCCAACCAAGAAATTATCGTTTCAATTTTATTACGAAAAAATAAAGGAACAAGCGTTGATCATAACAGCGGGTAATTTAGCTAAAAAGTTGTGCTATCTTTCAAGTTCTTCGTAGGAAATAAAATCGTAGAACCCGGTATTGCTCCATTGCGATCAAGGCTTGAAGTTACCGCGTCCTCCGTTGCTCTCTCTCCCGTTTAAGATATTCTATACGATCGACTAGTGATATCTTCATAGCTTTGCTCTCCATGCTGAATTATTAGACGTTAGTCGTTTTTTCTTTATCCTTTTCTGACGATCGAATTCATTTTCCTTTGCAGCTTGCCGTGTTTCATGAATTTCGGCGAGAATGGAAAGCTACGTATAGATCGATTCAGATTCGTTTTCCTCATATTTTATGTAGTTTCTTTTATGAAACGGGATTCTTGGTGCTGCTAACAGAGTCCTCGTAACATTTTACGATCAACGACGTAGTAATTATGCATATCTTTAACTTCGATTAAAAAATCCAACTTCGAAGATGGATAAATCATGCATCTATGACGTAGTATGCGTAGGAATTCTTCTTACGAATGGAAATATCAAAATATATTATACGTATCACTCTGTTTCTCTTATATCAAAAATGCACTTAAGGAAACGGTCAAGGAACTAAGGAAATATCGTTTCGAGTTTGCTCCACTCGATCGCAAACCGGACGACTGGCGTTGTTTTTACGATAATGCGGTGAAATCAGATGGCTCGTTCCGTCCTGCACGAAATATTTTGTACTCCGGTCTGTAACACATTCGATCGATAGTACTAGTTAAATTGAAAGCGCACGAAATAGAACTTTTTCAACGTTTCCATGTCATTTTTGCTAACGCTTGCGATCAAAGATTCGCGATATACCGTGTAAACCATATTCCTTTCGAAATCACGATAGCCGAAGAACAACCGTCGTTCATCCCCTCTTTCATTTTCTCTTTAACCTTCCTTCTTTCTTCTTTTCCATCTTCTTCTTCTTTCCTTTCTTCCTTTATTTCGTCGTTTTTCTTTCCGTCGCGAAATTACCAGCTCTCAAACTTGACGGTCGAGCCACGTAATTAGCAATAATAATCGCCTTGCTTTCGTTTCCGCGATATCGTGACAAGGTACATGCCGCGACGAGTCAAGAAAAATCATTGGCTTCCTTGTTCCTGATCGTTCCACGATCGAGATATCTTCGATACAAACTCGAGGAAACTTGCTGGCCGACGTTTCGCTGTCTCGTCCGTTTCACGTTCGTTTCTCGCACAAGCTCGTTTGCCGATATTCAGAAACTTCCTCGATTTTTTGCGCTCGAATAGCACGTCATTTACTGGCAAGTTAAGTAATTCCCTCGCACGATTCTCCGTTTAACGTTCAACGCTGATCTTCCCCGTAATCGACTCCGACTTCTGGAAGCTCCATTATGTTTCAGCGGCCAGGTTTCTAAATTCCCTTTGATTTATTTGATCGTTAATTTATTTTAGCGAACGGAATCTTTAATTCATGCTAACGTCCCGATCTCGCCATGTCTTAATTTTCTCCGCGAATTCCTCTCAAAATACGATTCCAGCGAAGCGCCTTCCACTCGATCAAATTTCAACGATTCCGCACACGCCACGTACCACGCACGCTTACGAAATTCATATTTCACGCGCGTCGCTATCGTCTAAAGGTTCGCTCCACTCATTCCACTTGCACCTCGAATTGCTTGATCGTGCGTTGCTTTCGCTTTCTAGCCATCTTGTACTATCCCCTACTCTATCACCTCTCTTCTTGGTCCATCAATATTGATTACTCATTCTACTTACGTATATTCTACTTACGTCCAGTCCAATGATAAGCTAAAAGAGAAAGAAAAAAAAAGGTGATAAAATAGATAGATGTAAGGAGAATAAAAAGAAGAGTAAAAAAAGACGCAGACAGAAACGCAGAAGAGGTTTCGCAATAAATTCCCAAGTGTCCCCCTCGGTATTTCTGTAACCCGGTGTATTTTCGATTGCGCGTACACCTCCCCGTTTGACGACGGTTGTCTCGCGGAGAGCGGAAATAAATTCCGCCTATTTTTGCGCGGAACAACCAGCATTCCATGGCTATGGCACTCGGAACAAGGACGGTCGAGTCTTCTATATTTAATGCATTAATAGCGCGAAATCGATGGATCCGGTTCGTTAAAGTTTACGACCGCCTTAACCTGTGACATTCGACTTTATCCTTCAATTATTTGTCACTGACACTCGTCGAATCGTAAGTTTCATAAAACTGTATCAAAGTCGAGCGTTGCTTAGATAAGCCAGAGATAAAGGTGCCTCGCTGTTGCTGTTCATTCGTGCCCTTGCTAATTAAAAGCGTATTAACAAACAATGTTGCTCGTTTTTCGTTAGAAGGTTCACTTACGTTCATCTCGATATCTTAATCTACGCGAACTTATCGCGATTATCGCGAACCGCTAAGGCGGGATAATAATGATGGCTGATAATGGAGGAGTAGCCGCTTCCGCGAAGTGGTATTTCAAAGCTCGCGTACGCGCTTCCGACGAAACAGAAACAGTCCATGAGTATATTAAGCGATCTGCACACGATGATACGTACTGCAGTACCATCATCGATTTCTATCGATCCTGCGATAGTTGGATGATTATGTTTGGGTGTAATGGTATCGATGTATCGGTAGTAAAAATTACTTACATCGATAGAGGAATGAGTATGTCGTACATCTTTAATTGACTATCAGGGGAGACTTTATCGGGTCAGTTATCGCAGGTGACACGAAAATCTCGAGTATAGTAAACTTCTACTTATTTTCAGTTATCATCAAAATAAGTAGTTTATATAATAGAAATTCTATTGTGGTCCTTTCTATTGTTTAGAATTTGTCGTTCACATACAGTCGATACGCTAAAATATCCATGCGTGCTTGATGTTTCATATTTGCTTGAAATATAATTCTCCAATGTATAATTTTCCAATCTGTGGTCACAGTCATCTAACGGATGATAATAAGGAATATTTATCAAAAATAAATTTTGGCTTATTCTTTCTTTCCTATTTGTATATTATAGCGTCACATAAAATCTACCGATCGCGAATATATAACGTAGCCTGGGTACATTTATGATTAACTAACAGAAGTTCACGTTCGGATACATGAATTCAATCGGCAGAAATTCATTGAATTGGACACGAATAGTTAATTGCGCTGTGTCTCTGTTTTCTATTAAATGGAAATAAAATATATACGAGTCTCGTTGCACGAAATCAATTCTAAGAATCGATTGGGATAGAAACGGTCAGTTATCGAAGTACTGCTATATCTAGCTAACGAACGACATCTAATTCCGATATAGTTTCAGGAAACCTCGTAAAACTAGAGAAGTCAATAAGAACAATATGTATCATCGTGCGAAGGCTGCTTTAAACTGCGCGAGCACGTGATACCAACTAGTCTCGTAATTACGTTCGATTAACAACTTTTTCGAGCTGAATGAAACCGAGCGTCGCCTGTTTTAACCTCGTAACGCGTAAAACGATTCACTCGAGTTAAGAACGATGGTAAATTTCCTTCTGGTCGATACTGTTTGGCCGATGTAATTTTTTCGGTCGCCTCGAACATCTGCCGGCAGTCAAGGTGTGGGTCTCGCGCTAATTACGAGCACTGCGTTACGCGTTTACATATATACATATACGGATATTCACACATATATACGTGTGTATAGGCGAATACATACGATCGATAATTCGTACTAATTTTTTTTTCTCGCTTTCTGGTGGTTTCAGTATGACGACGGCGGGCTGCACGGGAGTTACCTCGAGGGCGGAGGTGGCGGAGGTGGCGCAGGGCTGTACGATCCGCACGGGAGCGCCCGAGGTGTACCAGGTCTCCATCACAGTCCACACCTCGGAAGTATGGGACCTGCACATCCCCAGTATCCACCGCCTCCGCCGCAACCACCCCAACACGTTCTCGCGGCGGCAGCCGC
>NT_177349.1:915881-921712 GCF_000188095.3 Bombus impatiens | reverse complement strand
GCAGCATCTGCGGTACCCGATGTCCACAAACGCGACAAGGACGCGATTTATGGGTGAGTTTGCCTCTTTACTCTCTGTTTTCTTTCTCTCGTCTCCACATCTTTCTATCTCTTTTCCCGGCTTGAAGATTTTTATTCTCATTATCCTTCTTTTCGTTGGTATTACGGAGTAGCGAAATACAGTTGGAAAATACAGACAGAAAGCGACGAATATTTTTATCATTATTATTGTCCACATTCTGTACCTGTCATAAGAATAGTAAAATATAAAGAGCATGGTAAGGTAATTCCATGTGACGAGTAGACGAAACTTCTTATTCTTTTATGTATATCATCGGTGTTTTCATTTTTCACTGAAATAAGATGGAATACAGAGAGCAAACAACAAATAAGTATTGATTTTTTATTTACTTTTATCGAGGCATAGGGCAGGTAGTAATAAAATGAAGTAAAAAGAGTGTAAAGTGTAAATGATTTTTCTCAGTCTCGAATATTTATACTTCTTTATTTTTTAATTTTTCGCGAGATATAGAATTGTAAAACGAACTGTAAGAATAAATGACAAGGTGTATTGCGGACGCAATGATGAAATCTAACCATATAGTATAGAGTATAATAACAGGCGAGTTAACGAATTACGTATAACGTTCAAGGATAATACACGTGACGGTGTGTTTGAATGATACGTATAGTTCTGTTACACGTATGGCTAGATGCAATAATATGCGTAAGTAATATGAAAAAGATGCTTACATGATATAATAATCTTCGTTACTTGGACAAGTATAAGATACATAAGTATAAGAGTGTAATGAAAGAAGAACGGTGAACATGTAGAAACCAAACAATTATGCTGTAACATGTACAAATCGTTAAGTTAAGTACTAACGTTAAGTACTAACACATAGACGCGTTTATAAGTATTTAAAAAGGAAGAAATTTGTCGACAATAGTTAAATTAATCAAATTAATTTCCATTTAGAGTAATCATTTGATTTCCGAAAAGTTACACATACATCGTACATATTGCTATTAAAATTAAGAACTTCTCGGACAGTATGATCTACTAGCAGACTGTGAATTTTTACGCAAATTGGTATTTTTATGGACACAAATAGAAAAGTAGGATCTAAGTAGGAATTCGTTTCGTTTACTTTACTTCGGATATTTTACATTTTATTTTTATCTTCGTCTATTATTTGCGATCTATGTACTATCTATGTACATTTTCTACATCTTTAAATTTCTTATAAACATAAAAATTTGCAATCTATCGATCATTTTGCAAGCCCATTCATTGGTACTCGTCCCCAAAAGTCTCATGTTCTCAAAAAATAAAGAAGATTTTGTAATCCCTCCCCCCCCCCCTAAAAGTATATAAATACCTAAATACTTGAATTATCGTTCGATAAGGATTTTCGTTATCAACCGGTAGAATTACAGGCAATTTGAAAACGTCTAGCAGGGAAGAGTGGTATTGCGTACGATTGCAACGATAAGAGTTCGAAGTCCATCGACGTGCACGAACCTTGGAGCGTCGCGCAATTAAAACGCGCGTTTAAAATCGGTCGAATTAAAATCCATTATCAGAAGGGGGTCGGTTAATACTTAGAGGCGACCGTTTAACGCCGGCACTCGTGTTAATACGCCCCTATCGGCATTAATCTGCTCGTAATTTCGCTATACATCGGCTGACATGGAGGAATGCAGCGTTACAATGGGGTTTGATAAATCGTAATGGACACGTGATTTACATGAAAATTCATGACGCGTTACGTGTTTATTTCTTTATTGCAACACCTTCTTCCCCTTCCTCTCTTTCTCTTTGCATATTCCTTGTCGTGTGTGCTTCTCACCGTGTTACTATCAAGAAACAAAACCTTCGTGCCGGTGTCAACTTTTAATATTCAACGCGTTCGGGTTTCTTGTCGCGTCGTGGAAGGTTCTTCTTCCATTGAACTTTCCTCCCCTCCTTCGACTACACGAATAAAATAAATTTCGAATGTGCACACGTACACGAGTCCCCGACCGATGATTCATGATCCAGCCAGCCAAATTCAGAGGATCCAGCGCCAGCGTCGTTCTTTTTCGTTCGCGAAACGAGGTCCAACTTTCGATCTTTCGCCATGCTGTCCGCTTTTCTCTCTTCGATATTACTTCTTACCGTGAGCGAAATTATCTTACGATCCTGCATTTCTTTCGCATTATACGCGTTTAATAGTTCGCGTGGCAAAGCGGCGTGGCCTAAAATTCTAGTCGCGTGTTTTCAATACGCACCAGCCCATTTTCCAGTAATAACATAATTCAGCATATAGCAATCGACATTCCTACTAAGGTATGCGCGTACGTGAATTTCTATACTCTCGGTGAAATTCCAAGCTGCTCTGAATCTCAAAGTTCAAGATTTCCCTCGATCTAAAATCTTGCAGATAAAAAACGTCGAAGCGAGTACGTTGATAAATGAAAGTAACGGAACGCGTAACGACAGAATACGATTTATGAAAGGTACTCGATATCAACTTTGGGAAGCGAGTGTAAAATAACTTTAGCTTTAGCTCGTATCGAGAGACGCTTTCTACGACTCTCCCACCGAATGATTTCCCGTTTTTTCGTATCAACCGCGTTGGATTCGCAGCTCAGAAAAATAATAGCTAACCTTAATGGATTGCGCTTCAACTCTGGCAATATATCGACGTATTTCAACAAAAAATAAATGAGAAGATTAATAAAAAGAGAAAAACATAGATCTACGCGTGAAAGGTGATTGAGGGAAACGATGGCGGAAGGTGGATATGGTGAGCAAACGCGTTTCGAGACTGTGCCTCGTGCCACGCTCCCAGCAGGCTCTGAAACTCGTCAATTGGCCGTTTTACGAAGCGGCTCGGTCGTGTTCCGTGTGATTTATAGCCGCGAGATGGCCCGATTTCTGGTATACATCCTAGAACGGGAGCCTCATTATTTCGTGTACCCTGTAATTTGTCCACTCGTCGTGTGCCCTGGCCGCCGATCCCGAATGGATTCCAGCGCTTTCTCGCAACCGTCTCGGAGGGCCGTTACGAGGCGGCGTTTAGCCCCTTCTAAGCCGTTCATTTCCTTGCTCGTTGATAAACTCGTGTTTACAAACTGATCGTGTACGCTCGTCCAAGCCGATTGAGTCGTTCAGGTGAAATCGACCTGCTGCTGTTGTCTATACCGCTCTCATTCGCTACCGCGACTCGTCTCTGTCTTCGTTTAGACGTGGAAATTGTGGACGATTTATTTGGACATTGCGAAGACAGCGACCGGATCGTTGCCTTATTTGATAGTCTGTCTATTTTGGATGGACAGCGCGAGATTACAGAGGATAGTGGTGATTTAGGATGTAAAGTCGCGGAAAGCAATTGGTTAACCCTTTCGAGATTAACGCGAGAATACGTCACGCAAATTACCGGGCATGGTTAACGATAAAACATCTAATCCACGGCGCGTTAACGTACGTTCTCTGACAGGATATTAGAAATCTAATACGTTACAGTAGATAGTAAATCTAACACCTTGTCTCCACTTATTAAAATAAATTATTAATGCCCAATTAAATGCACTTTGCCGATCGAATCTACTTATCCGAACCTGAACGCCAATCATGTAATTTCCAACTATGTACATGAATTGTTTTTTACTCATTTGCACTCAAACAAGCGATCACCTGATAGTGCCAAATTAACAAACTACTTTCCCTTTGTTAATCTCTGATCGACGAAATTTCTATCAAATTTCTATCAAAAATTCTATTCGTTGAAGATGTTATCATGAACGGATCAACAGCGAATAAGAAGGGGGAAATGCAAAAAATTTATTCGAAACGAGCGTTGATTTTTGCTATGGTTTTACGGCTGCACGGCGATCGCACGAAAGAGTTTTACGTAAGTCTGGCAGGCAGACGTAACGCACAAGCGAATCTGCCAATCACGGCTGGGCTCGGATCCTTATGCAAGGAGCATGATTGGCCGAGTCATTTATGGATTAGACGTCTTACGCAAATCTCTCGTTCTCTCTCTTCGGCAGCACACCGCGGAACACACGTTTGGCGTTTGTCCGTCCCATGTTCGCTCAAAGTGCTTCGTGATTTCGTACGCTGAAGCACGGGACTGTGGTCCTGTTTAATATTCCATTTTTCTGATTGACGATAATTAGTGCATTAGAGTGACGTTTCAGCAGATGAGCGGCTAATGAATATTAATGCACTGTTTAATGGAATTGATCGGTGCGCGTCGGCTCTATGATTACATCACACGCGTTGCAGTTAGACAGCCACCCGGTAAAACAGGATCCCGAGGTTTTATTTCGGTGTCTAGCGTACGTGTCTGGCTTTTTTCCCTTGGCAAACGGTTAAAACACTTTTCGTGTTCGGAAAAATCCAGGTTTATTTATTTACCTGGTTATTAGCAATTATTACATTTATTTGGTTACATAGAAGTCCGTCAGTTTGATATCAGATACCAGTAGTGAAAAGTAGTGAACGGAGAGGCACAGGAGAGTTAAGAGGAATAGAAAAGACAAAAATGTGGACCATTAGTTTCTCGCTACATTAAAATCGATTTTAAATTCGATTTTAATATCGACAAGCGATAGTGTTTCATTAGAAAATGTTCGACGCTTGATAGCAGTTTCTTTCGAGGGAGCAAGGAAACAGCTGCAAAAACCACCTGTGGACATTTCGATGAACCACATTGAATAAGATCGCGGTTTTCGGGAAATATAATATCGCGATTGATTTTCAACCCGCCACCTTTATCTCTTATTATCGGCAACGCGCATTTCCGTTGTTTTTATTTAAGCTGCGATAAAATCAGCGTACAAGAGCAGATATGCGAAGCAGAGTTCACTTTCACCGGCGACGGTTTGCCGCCGCTTTGCTTTGTCGTGTTGCGAGGGTTGCATTTCGATATTTCAATTCGCCGTTGATGTTGATTAATACGTGTTGATAAACTTTCCTCGACGCGTAGGAATGCTAAACCATTAGGATACGTATATTCCTATTCAGTTTTCTCACGCGTTGCACGCGTCTAAAACTTTAAGGCCAGCTAGTGTTTGGAATATCGGAATGATAGAATTCTCAACCCTCTCTAATTACAAATTAATACGTTTACATGTTCTTCTAAAAAAATTTTTTCTATACTCGGATATTTTCAATCCGCCATTCTATTGTCCAGTTTTATATACTGGAAAACACCGAATAACCAAATAACAATTCTTTTCCAAGTTTAATTCCTTCGTAGCGAGATAAAACTATCATCCAATTATCCAATATCATTCGCTGAAATCATACGAACTGAAAATAATTCGAAATGAATGTAACATCAAACGAAGAAACTTCTAATTTGCCACAGAAAATCTCCGTGATCCTCTCCATGGATCCACCTTTTACGCCCAATTAATACCGCGATTCGCCACGCTTAATAATAATCATGCTGCCTTAACCACTGTTACAGACGTTCCACAGAAAAACATGGGCGTAAAAAGCACGATGTTGACGAATCCCGGAATCACTGTACCACCGAATAGTGTGTATCGTAACTGGCCGAATCACAGCGTGAAATTGCCGATGGCCGCATATAAAAAAGGGCTGGGTCGGCAAGGGCAAAAGGGGGTTCGGCGGGGACTAGGAATCGAGGGCGGAAACCACAAAACCGCAAATATCCTCCGCGTTCAACGGACAATCATATCATTACGTTCTGCGGTTCCGTCATTCTGACACCTCGTTCCGACCCGTCATTTGTCATCGACGTTGCACTTTGCTGCACCGCGACCGCTTAAGAAGCGTGCACCTCCATTCATAGCGGCGGTTTTCCT
>NT_177349.1:913894-915139 GCF_000188095.3 Bombus impatiens | reverse complement strand
TTGCACGAAAGACAAACCGCACGCCCCTTTTTAGAACCTGCTGAAACCGCTTTTAATTTTCCCCCGTACAAAAAAGAGGACGCTACTTTTATAATTCCTTTTTTTTCATGTTACAGTGGTTAGTACCTTTACTTTGTTATCTTTATGCTTTGGAGTATAAGCGTAATTGTTCGCGGATGTTCCAAGGTTGTTGTCCGTTAAACGGCTCGTTGTTCGATCGGATAAAAGTAGGAGTAGGTTTTATTGTTAGGTATTTGTGGTTGATCGGTGCGGCGAGATTGAACCTGTGACGATCAGGCCATATATGTGGTGAAAGTGATCGTTTATGTTGGTCCTTTTTGCGCTGCTTCGGTGTTTGTTAGGTTGTACGTTTATAACAGGTGGAAACCCGATATTTTTTTCCCAATACGCATTCAGAAGTAGACGTTTATTGAGCAATTACGCACAGTGCAGGCACGGTCTTGTATTAAGAATTACGCTTTTAATTAGCACGTTGTAAGTAGACCTGCTTCACGGTTCGTTAAAATTCATAATACCCACCCTTCTGCGATCGTACAACGATCAAACTTCCAATTACGGAAACGACTGGTCCTAGGAAGTTCGACAGCCACGTATTTATGCATATACTTATGCATGTACGATATCATAAATCGCGAATACCACGATAATCGTTCTATCCATAATATCGCAAAACCGAGTGAGCTTCTTCAACCACACGGCACTAATTAAATCGATACAATCTCCCAGAGACGAAAAGAACGCCACTCTTTTCCCTCGGCGTCAATAAACACGCACATAGTTTAATTCCACTGTTTCACGAGTGACGGTAATGGTTCGTTGATACATGTTACGCAATAATTAAGCACGGCCGAGACAAGCCAACTTTTAACTTTGCTTTTCCTTCTGCGATTTACCAGTGTTCGTTCGGCCGTTTTGTTGGTATCCGTTGCGGTTAGGCTAATAGGTGAAAATAGAAATCCCTTTCGGAATACGATAGAAAACGCAGAACGAGTCAACAAATGGAGAGAAAATGGAGGAGTTTTTCTCTGTTTTTTCTCCGGTTTGGAATTAAAAACAGGATGGGACCGGGGTTTGAAAATACACGGAGGGCTTCGTGGTGGACGGAAGAAAAGAGAACGAAAGAGGGCACGAGGGAAGCTCGTTTTTTTTTGTCGGCTAGACGGTTCAGCTCGGCTCGGCTCGGCTCGCAGAGTCGTTGCTCGCGGCGGCTCCGCGTCAATTTGT
>NT_177349.1:907581-913477 GCF_000188095.3 Bombus impatiens | reverse complement strand
CCGCGTCAATTTGTCGAAATTCGTTCCGATTCGTTTTATGTCTGCCACGCCGCGAGACGCGACCCGCTACCATGCGTACACAATGCCTCTGCCCATAGTGCTACCACGTATCTTGGTTCCACCGTGTAGCCGTTTCGTCGACGATTCGTCTCGAGACCTCCCGAGGCCGCGTAAAAATTCGTTCATCTCTCTTTCGTTGGTAAGAAAGGTGGTAAGAAAGAGAAGAAGGTCGTTTTCGTGCTTTTCGCTTTTCTCTTCCTCTTTTTTCTTTTCTCTTCGCTATCCTTTGCCTGTGACCGCACCACCGAGAAATTGTTCGTTTCCCGCTGGGAATTGTTTGGCGATTAGAGCACGATAATTGAGCGATTAAGGCTGCTGCACGTTGTCAGGGTTTTCGGAAGAAATGCGGGCCCGTATCGTGCCTTCTGTGAAATTCTACTTGCTGGTAGGATATCGAACAATAACCATTCATATAATCTAGAAAATAATATCGTATATACTTGTATAGTTTTTGATAGCTATATACCTGATTAAGAAAGATATATACACGACGCGAGGAAACTCGCCGTCTTTTCAAATCAGAAAGAATTGTAGTAATTAAAGAAGAACAGAAAATAATAAAAAAATAAATAATTTACGAGCGCACACATCAATAACTTAGCAAACGAGGTAGCATTATCCTTAGACTAACTCAGCGGTCATTTCCTTTTCCTCCGCTTTATTCATTTATTACGCACTACGTTTAAAAATACTAATAAGCCTTTCTTGCCTTAAGCTCGATCTTGCAATCAACTATTTACATATACGTTGTAAATCATAAGCCGAAAGGCTGTAAATCGTCACGGATATATCTGTTTCTATTTTTTTCCTTCTCTCTTTTTTTTATACAGATACACTCGTGTTGCGCGCACTTTAAATCAAGAGCTCGGTCCCTTCCCGGTTGCAACGTGTGGTTGCACCAGCATCGACTAATCTTATCTTATCCGGTGATCCTCCTAATGCCGCGGTTAACCGCGCTCGGTACGCAACACGCTTGAGAACACCATGGAAATATTCTTTTCGCCCCTTGGTTTGAAATAAAAGCGTTTAGTGCAAGTACAACTTGCGGCGGATGTTCACGATCGCGTCGATACAAGAAACGGGATAATTAAGGCGCGAAATAGAAAACCTAAGGCGAGACTTTATGGCAACACGTCGATCGAACACCTTCGTTAATTGACGCGTTCTTCCATTCTCTTTTCTCTTTTCTTCGGTTTCTTTCAACGAGCGCGACGACGACATTCGTTTGCTCGCGGAGCAATCACTCAATTAGAAAAGCGTCGCCGGGAGAAGAAAAATATCGTCGCCCCTGGCGAAAAACCACGTGAATCGGCCACGAGCTACGTGTAAACGTCGATGGACTTATCGGACAACGCTCGTAAGAACGCTGGCCGTCGGACAGCGAAAGGATTCACCTTACGACTTTAACACGAACGAACGATCGATTGTTATTTTTTGGTGAACGTTGATTGGCCTGCGAATCGAGTCGTACTATAATCGGAAACTTCTATGTAATGGAATTAAAAATATTGATACAGGGCGATCAATTTTAGTCGTTCGTAGTAAATGTAAATATTGCCACCTAATGACAAAATCCGGAATCACTTAGTTGCCAAGTCAATATGAGCGAAAGGATTCACCTTACGACTTTAACACGAACGAACGATCGATTGTTATTTTTTGGTGAACGTTGATTGGCCTGCGAATCGAGTCGTACTATAATCGGAAACTTCTATGTAATGGAATTAAAAATATTGATACAGGGCGATCAATTTTAGTCGTTCGTAGTAAATGTAAATATTGCCACCTAATGACAAAATCCGGAATCACTTAGTTGCCAAGTCAATATGAGACAACTTATTAAAAAAAAAAAAAAAAAAAAAGAGAAAGAAGAAATGATATATCTGTGGCAGGTAAAATGTTTCTCTTTATTATTATATTACTTATATTATGATCGATTTGTAATTTTTGTATACAAATTTTAAGATTTGAAATTCTTCGTGCATATTCGCGATGTTTTTATAAAGTATGTAAATAAAGTATTTTTTCATATTTCTTTTACTTCCTTTGTTACAAATTTTTCACCTTAGTCGTCGATAGTTATACCCGCGTAGTGTTAATCGCTAGTGTATTACGCTTACGTACAGTTTATTACGCTGATATCGCAAGTAAATAATTTAGATAAACAGAAAAGACACTCTAATCTCTATTATTTTATTATACAACGAAGTACTTGTATTCCAGAAGTTATAGCTATTTTTGCCACCGAGGACAACACATTTTTTGTTTTTATCTAGTGACGCATTCAATAAGCGCCGCTTTCACCATTTCGTCGTTGTTTTCGCGGCTCTTATCTGCATCTTCGATAGTATTTAATCGCGTTTTAATCAAAGATATCGTTTTCCGTTCTACGGATAAATTTATTAGACGTTAAATACATGTCCATCTCCGTGCTCCTTCCTTTTACCAAAAGAAAGTCGACCAAATGAAAAGTCAAGCAGGAGTATTCAAAAGAAAAAAAAAGTCGCTCGAGAAATGAAACGAGTTTGTCGACAGTCATGGAGTTAATTAATACTTCGAAATCCTCTCATGAAATACATTTGCTTGAGTTCTGGTTGAATTGGTAGGTTGCAGGTATTTATCTCACCGTGGCTTTCTCTTGCTGTGTTACAGACACCCCTTGTTCCCGCTTCTTGCGTTGATTTTCGAGAAGTGCGAGCTGGCGACGTGTACACCGCGTGAACCCGGCGTCGCGGGCGGTGACGTATGCTCGTCAGAAAGCTTCAACGAGGACATCGCTGTCTTCTCTAAACAGGTATGTGTCTCCAATTTATATTTTGAATATCCGACTGACATCGTATTGATAGCGTGGGGAAGTATATTTCTATTTTAAAGGTTCTATCCTTCTATCTATCTCTATTTTATTTATTTTATTTTAAATTTCTATTTTTTATCAAATTTCTATTTTATATAACAGAATTACGATATTGAAGTTCGTTCGGTTTTGGAAAATTTAATATTAATTACAAATCTCGATCTTATAATAGGTAACTTTATAAAACGTAATATAAATCAGTTTGGTTCCGAGTACAAAAACAGTAGAAAATCGAATAATCGGTTTCCTTTAAATTAAAGCTTCTCAAGAATAGTTGGGCTTAGTTAGACAACATAAAGAATTAAAGTCAGTATAGACGAATTTCACGGGACTCCGAAATACTCTCGCCCTTCGTAATTCGAAAACTAGAAACAGCGGTCCACTCCCCTGGTTTCCTCGATCCTACCCAACAACATCGTCGTCGCTCAGATGCTTCGTGAGAGAATGTTCAAATGTAACCTCTCCTAGGCCTCTGAAAAGAGGAAGAAAAAGAAAGGGAGGAAGATTTGAAGCCGCTCTAAATGAGTCACGACTCTCTCGACACGTCCTTTCCTCTCCGACAACGAAATAGCGTTGCGCGGCCATGGATGTAACCCGTGGGATGTTTAGGGTCCAAAACAGCGCTGGCTCTCATCGTTGGGACTTATTTTTAGGAATTCCAGCGAGCCAGTCGACGACGAGCATCGAGCGAAGGATCGTTCAGAACCGCGTTCTTCGTGGTTTGCCGCGGCCAACCAACCGGAAGAAGACTCGTATTCACGTTGTTGTTCGCGCGGCATGCTCCTTTCCTCCTGCTTTCTCACTCTTCGTTCCTAGTTTTTCTCCCTTGGGTATTTCTGTCTTCGTCGACGTTTCTCACTCTGGTAACTCACCTGAGGCGAGTCCTGTCAAGGACACACGCGTAGGTAACCGGAGAACCTATACGCGAAATCATTTCGGCCTTTTAAAAACACACCGTTTCGCCATCTACGTTCCTTAGCCCAGGCCGACGAGAAAGGTGTTCGTAGATCGGTCTTCAAGCACGTTCAGCCGTATACATCCGTAATTGTATCTGGATGGCATACGTTCTGGGATGTCGATGGATTTGTCGTCCCGAATAAATTATCGATTTTCCGTGCTTAGAAAAACGAAGATTCGTAGCAAAGAAACGGAAAAGATAGTGTTTCTCATAGGTAATGATAGAACGGTTTCGCAAAGACACGGAATAGTCATGGATAGTTCGCTGGTGCAAAACAAAGCGGAGGCGATTAAGTCGAGCCGACAGTACGAACGATAAAAATGTTGCCTTGGTGGTTCTTTGCGCGTTTAGTCGATGCAAACGAATGCAGCACATTTAGATTGAGGGATATCGACGCCTATGTATATCGTAGAGCTAGATAGCCACGTTGTTCGTGGGTTATCTTTGCATAAAATTGCACTTCTGCCTTCGACGAGACGTTCCTCGGTTTCTCTTGCCTGGCACGGTTGGCTAATTATTCCAGACGAGCGCCGTGCGAGCGCGGTTCTCGATGGCTTTAAACGTTCGAGAGGGTACGAAGGGTTACGTGCGATTTCATTGAGCGCGTCACAGATGGAAAAATCAGCTGATAGGTCGTAACGTTCAAATATAGAGCGTCGGTAACACGGTAGCAACGGACTCGAGCTACGGATACGCACAGATAACGATAAGAGTTAAACCTGGCCGCAAGGTAGGATAAGAAGTGAGCCTGGTTCTTCGCGTTAATTCCATGCTGCGTCATTGTTTCGGCGTCGTGTATGTAATTTGAAAACAAACTACGCGCTTTTTTTTTTTTGAAGACCGAGTTTATGAATGCCTGCGATTCTTCTTTATCCTCGATCGCCTGGTATTCTCGTTAAATCGTTCACCCGTTCTATTATTTATCCGCGGCATGTCGACATTATACCGAGCGACACAACAGCGCGTACTATTCTCGAAGAAGTCCGTTAGGATTGCGAAATTGACATGACATTTGCATCTTAATAAGGTGCATAGTATTACGCGGTTGGACGAGGGACGGAGCGGGAGCGGAACAGAGAAAAGGAAAAAAATGTTGAAAGAAGGATAGCCGAAGGCTCCGTCGCGTTTCTCTCAACGCGGTCGCGTATTGCGAATCGTCGTTGTGCCGCGTGTAGTAAATTGCGCGCCGCCTTTTGCTCGTTTGCCTTCCTATCCGCGGCGATCCACGCCGTGCAAACGTATCTCTTTTTCTCGTTGACGCTCTTTCACGCAGGGACCTCGTATTTCAACCGTGCTATCGACGCAATTAATTTCCCTTTCTGTCCGTTGGAAGCGCGCAACGTCGCGAAGAGACGTCGTTATACCTCGCGCGCCTCTGTCACTATCTTCTCGAGAAGATGAAGAAGATTGCGCGACGCCGTGAAAAACTTTCGAAACGAGGAAGTGGTGTCACAGTGTATGCCCTCGCCCATGGGACGTGTCTCGCTAATTCAGAGATTACGCCGCGGTCCCCACAGAGCGGATAAACAAATTGTCGAGGGGGACAGCCGGTTACCCTGTTGTCGCGATCGTGTTCCCCCATTTCTTCCCAGTACAGATAATGAATTTTGATATCGAGTCAACACGGTCGTTATGAAAGTTTTTGTACATTCATCTTCTCGTTTCTTCTTGGTTGCTCGTAAGCACGATACTGAGAGTTAAATTCATTTCGCTAGTCTATGGTCGTCGACGGGAAGATTACACCGGCGATTATAGCGAAATCCGCGCCGCCTCGCCCATTCGTTCTTTACTTGCCATCGATCTGTCGTCGCCGATGTCTAGGCAGGTCGTTTTATAATGTCAGAGGTGGAGGGGTCAGGGAGGTGAGATTATGTACACGCACATCGGCGGTACACGTGAAAAGATAAGCAGGTGACAATCCTCTTGCGGTGGTTTTCGAGGCGTGTCGTTCGAGCCCTTTTACACTCCGTCGATACTTGGACGGAGAGAGATATAGTAGGGCCGGTGCGCGTGACAAAAGGGCC
>NT_177349.1:899916-907344 GCF_000188095.3 Bombus impatiens | reverse complement strand
GCCGCCAAGTCGTGAGAAGCGACGAACCGTGGCGAGAGCACAGCACGTTGGAGGGGGCAGAGAGAAGGGGTGCTCCGCAGCCGCTGGAGAGAGCGCTGCTCATTTTCTGCCATTGTAAATTGATCTATTCAATGGGGCCTGGCATTATCCCGTGCGGTCCACGCATCGTGCGTGCCCTATGGGGCCCCGATACATTCCACACGCAACCCAGTTCACACGCAACCCAGTTCCCCGTGGTCCGCGCGCTCCCTTTTTGCGCTCGCGTTGCCTCCGAGCTATTCGGTTTTGGCCTCTCCGCGTTCAGCCCAGGCTGGTGGCTGCCTGCGACGTAGCAGCGCGCACCGCAGGAGCGTCCCGCTGCGCCACGTTACGCGCATTGTTGTGCCCTTTTTTACCAGATGGATCGGCTGTCCCAGTTTTCGTGCCCACCGTGGGCGCTCCGCTGTGAAAATTTCGCTTTCGTCGGCGTCCCGTTGCGACGTGTTGCGCTTCGCCGCGCCCAAATTAATCGCGCGTCCAAGGGAGCATCGACGCTCTTTTATTGCGCGACCGAAAAACTCGTTCGACGAAATTCTTCGCCTTAGCACCGAAAAGGGGATTTATTCGCGTGGCCCGCGGCAACGACTTAAAGTTTAAACCACGTCACGAGGTAGTCACACTACCTGGAACGCATACGTCATTACTCTTTCAGACACTCGAACTGTGGTAATCTGCAACGTCAGTACAACGTCACTGCATTGACCCAATTCGTAAAGGCAGTAACGGTATAGAAAGGAGACGTACGGAAAAGTGCCGCATAAGGATCCGTTGTGATTTATCGTTGCAATTAGATTTCACCTCCGGGGACATTAAACCCTTGTAAAACGTTAGCCCCCGCATTTAGACGGCTTGACTAATGCGTCCACAAAACAGGCACGTCCGCCGCGCACGCTACTTGCTTTACCGCCCCGAAGGTGCGGACACCGTTCCCCAGGAATTTATGTATTTGCCTCTTTTCTTTTCCTCTGGTGGAAGCATTTATAGGCATTTACATAGAATCATGCAGTCTGTATGATTAAAGAATTTTCGAAGGGTTTACCAGACTTAAGTCAATTAGGAACGAATCAACGAATTGTTTACGCGTATAATTTTTAACGATCGGCGTCTCGATAACCGCATCGATGACGTGTAGCATTCGAGGACGCTTCATTCCCTCTGCCCCGAGCACGAGGGGTAGTGTAAACAAGCGCAAAGCCGGATTATCATAATCGCGATAACGGCATCCGCGACATCTCTTTTGTCGCGCAGCCAGAGGCGTGATCGTCGCTTCCAAAGATCGATGATGCATCATCGAGTTATCTACGCTACCGGTCTTTCCATGCGAAGGTCGGTTCGTTTGTTCAACAGTAATCATACGATTTTACGAATCCTTCTGTCTCTCTCTCATTTTGTGGAATGGAAAAATTTAATAGACTCGCACTTTATTGCTCGCTTTATTGGCCGCTTATAAAACGATGCAATTAAACGCGATTACACAGAATTCCAGAGCGTTGAACGATCGCAGGTTCCATTCCTGGCTTATCGATGCTTTGTGAACGGCGCGGCGTGCTGATCGATTCGAAGGTAATTAACCAAACGCACCTCACCTGCGAAAGCTGAGTAAGATTTTTCAAGCTCATTGCTTAGTACAATACTTCTCATTGGTTTTCGTATTATTATTCCATTTTATCGTCGAAGAATTATTTTCTTCGTTATTCAACCATAAACGGTATTTAAGGCTGTTACATATTACTACATATGTTTTGCACTCGCCTGGCTCCCCTCTGTTATCTTTACTAATCGCACAATTGTTATCTTTTCGTTCGAAGAACAATCGATTATGGTCTATTTTAAATACACACATAATTTTATAACTACTTCGATCAAGGTAATTGGAATTTTACAACGATCAATTTAAATAGTGTAATATCATAAAGTAATTTAAAGTAGAAGTCGGTTGAAATTAAAAAAAAAATCTTGTACGTCGTCATTCTGTGATTCGTTTACATTTAAGAGCGCCTATGTGACTAAAGTCACCTAGTTCTTACATAGGTATGAGAAAAACAATAGACAACGTTAGATCAGAAGGACGGTTTCGTGTTTCAAGTTGGGACGACCGAAAGATCAGAGTGTGCGAGTCGAAAAGTGTGTGTGTGCGAGAGTCAGAGCTAATCGAGTCGTCGAAGAGTAGAGTCGTTAGAATTAATCGAGACACCGAAGAGTAGAGTCGAGAGAATTGATCGAGTTGCTAGAGAGAGAGAGAAAATGTGTTAGATTCGTGTGACGAGAGTGGCCAAATAACCGTAAAGTTATTTGATATAGATACGAGTATTGCATTTAGTTTCCGTTAAACAAACATCGTTTCTGTCCAATTTATATTTGTATATTCAATTTAATATTGATAAATTGTAAGCAATCGAAGAAAAAATTTATATCTTTATTTTCCGATTTTACAATAGTAGATAATTCTATAGGACACTTTAATAAATTTAGAAGAGTATTTTATCTTCTATAATGGCAATTAAATAATCATAATTTCCTAAATATAAAATAATTTCCTTTTACAGTCTCCCGTGTCGTGTTCGTCAGGGTAACTCCAATTCCATTTCGAATCGGCACTCGTTCAAATAATAAGTTGGACAATTATTTTAAATTTCTTTACGATCGCCAAGTAAAACTAGGAAGGATGACCATCAGAATCAAGGCCTCCGGGAGAAGTTAACAAGCATTGAAGTTTAGGTTTACGTTACGTGAAAAGGGACGAATATATATCTTCTCGTCCAGTCAGGTTCGACAGGCTTTTGTCTATTGCTTTATTGCGGCAACGTGCCTTTTGCCTAGCCACTTTGGAACGTGCTACGCTTGCTATTTCCACCAGACATTTCAGGCAAGGTACAAAGGTCTCGTGAAATTTACCTAGAGTGCAATTTGTTTTATCGTGCTAAGACAGTTAAAGTCTACCGGTTTCGGAGCCCAAATACTATTTTTCCGAAACAGCCCTTTTATTTTAATTTCTCGTCGATTTTAGTAGAATACCGACAAATTCATACAAATGACTTGACAAATCGTCCCAAATTCCTGTCATTTGCGTTTCATGGTCGAAGATGGAAATTTAGGATACAAGGTACGTTTAGGTAGATACAAGGAAGGTACGTTTTTGGTGGCTCTAAAGCGATGGCCAAGGAAACAGAAGTAACAGCCAGACGGATGAGCAGCTGCTTCGTATATCTCTCGACGGGATCGTCGTACACCACGAATGGCTACGTGCATACCAGCTAGTCCTAAATAGACGTGCCGGAGCGAGAACATTTTCTAAATATTATCGCGCAATACATATTTTTATCTCGTGGTCGATGGAGATGTTGTATAGGTCCCGCGGAATTTCTCTGACGTACTCTATATTTATTATTTTTCACTAGCAGGCTGTCCGTCTTTTCCCTTGTTGTCTACAGCGAAGAAAAGAAAAACGAAGGTGTTCAGATATACTTCGTTCATGTTTTTAACGGTAATATTTTGCTTCGCCGTCGAAATTTCCACGTGGTTAGAGAAAGTTTACCTCAACGCCGTCTTCGTCGAAGTCGGATGTGTCTTCGTTTCATTCACGAGTTGGCGTGCGATAAATATGGACGATCTCAGATATTTAACGGCAAACAACGTCACATTAATAGCTTTCGTATTGCTTTATACATATGTATGCATGGGCTCAATTAGCTGTCACTCGCAGCCCCTCTACCTCTAATCGCCGTGATACAGTCGTCTCAATCATTCACGATAGAAGGCGCAAACTTTCATGTAGATTTTACTTTATCTTTATACCGAAACGATTAACCTCAATACTATCTCTATTTCTTACATGTTCCACGTAAAATTCTACGGTAGAACGATAAATTATACGTTTATTCGTGACCAGTGGTCGAATAGTTGATGATAAGGAACGAAATTCGAAAGGATGGGAGAGAGAAAGAGAGACAAGAGACGAAACTGCTTACAATTTGTAATCGTCGTGGCTACCTGAACGGGCGTTTAGTTTGCCGCTTGGGGATCGCCGAAAAACTACAGTGACAGGACCTTGCAAGAACTAGTTTCCCCACTACGAACAGTTGACAGTATTTTTGTGAAGCGTACGAGACGCCTTCATTATCCATACACCCAATGCGAGAGGAACTCCCATTCAGAATTCAGACTCATGAATACGCTTCTCGAACCCGTTCCCAGAATTCTCGCGATTGCGTTTCGTACGTCGATCTCCGTCGTCGACCGGTAATTCGATTTTAACGTTCGACCCGTTTTTTTCATCTGGATTCCCCTTTTCGGTCGCTCGACTCTGTATATCTGAATTATTCGGGGGAAATTTTTTATTCGCCGAAGACACGATTTTATAAATTGTTATGCAATAGGAAACACAGAGAGATGAATTTCGATGGGGAATTTAAGAATTATGTGTGGTGCTTTGGGAAACTGTAACCTGTTCATTACGCTTTAATGCGATTACTAAAATTCTTCAAGCATTTCTAATAGCCGCTTTCTTCATCCATCATGTATAGTTCCAAATTGATTTGTCCTTCGATGTAAAATTGGCGACGAGAAAAAGTCGATATGACGAAAATCCAATCAAATTTTGTTATCAAATTTATACATTCGAGCAATAAGTTCGTCCGCATCACGCGTCATTAACGAAGCAACGTTAAATTGAAACAAGAAATGGACGATGGTTAAACGTCGAACCTATATCAAAGAAAATTGAGAAAACTTAATGTTCTTCCACGTCATGGAGCAATTTTCGACCCTCTTAATTCCTTTCTCCCATAGAAAACCGCGGGAACTGATTACGAAACTTCATTGGGTATCCTATTTCGATATACCGATCAGAGAAACAATATCGAGGACCGTGGCGGCGCGGGAAGAATGTTAACGATATTCATCCGAGAGTAGGGGACGAGCGATCTAATCAGATGGCGCGGTTCGGTGTCGAGAGAGCATAATCTGCTGCGGTCCGTCGGTGGATTCCACGAGATTAACCGGTACTTCCATCAAGATTTGTCGTTCGTCTTGTTCCTTCTTTTTTCCCTTGGATCCCGGCTCGCTTCCTTTCAGTAAGAACACCGTGGGTCCAATTAAGAGCGGGCCCCGAGCATCGAGCGCTCTCGGGCATCGAGCTCTCTCTCCCCCGTGCATTCTGTTTCCATTCTGATCGGCACTATGCGGCGCCATGAAAATGCTTGAGAATCTCCTCGTCTCGTTCCTCTCTCGTTTTTCACCGTTTCCCCTCTTTTACGCATCCCCAATGGTCGGAACTGTTCTCTTGCGCGCTTCAGAGAATTCCATCGCGTTCACCGACGCGTTTCCGTTTCTATACGTACGAATTGAACCGTAGGGGTCCAATTAAGAGAAAGCACGCGGAGGAAATCACTTGGAGAGAGACACTAGGCTGGAACAGCGAATCCCATGGCCAGCCACGAGGTGCACGGGAATAGAATAAAATGATGGTAAAAAGGGGATATGGAACGAAGGATCGATCTAAGAGAAGGAGAACCGGGACGTACAAGATAAAGGAACGCGCGTGTGCGCATATATAACTGGGCGAGATACGATCGTCTCTATAGTTTTAATATAGCAATTACCACCGAACCTAATTGTTAAAGATTCTTACGTGTCTCCTTGTGTGTTACAGATCAGACAAGAAAAACCTTACTACATCGCCGATCCGGAGGTCGATTCGCTGGTGAGTACATTCGTGTTATATATATATCGTTCCACAAATGACAATTTCCTTACCGATAGACGTTTTCTTTCTTTATCGTTGGTGTTTCTTTGTTTCGTTCCGTACGCTCGACTCATTCAAAGGCTAATCGTTCTGTTTTATCTGACGATCGCTACTGGCCACCCGACGCGTTCCTTTTGAAGAATGACGATGGAAAAGATCGTCGCCTTATATACGGGAAACGTTTAATCGTCGGTGGAAATTAAGGGAGGGGAAAACAAACTGCTGGAAAAATCAAACCGGACGTTGCTACGAAGCTTCCGTAAACTCAGCTTGTAACTAGATTGTAACTTGCATATCTGATAATTGAAAAAAAGTTTGAAAATTACTTCACCTTCTACGAACTGAGAGTAAATTAGTTTTTTTACATCGCTGTAGAAAGAAACATCCTGGCTGCGCAGAGTTATTGTTATTACTCCCTACGAAATTCATAACTTACGAGACTTATGGAAAATTCAGTATGAACAGCTCGTAAAGCAAAACGCGTGTGAAGCCAGGGAAGGGTGATAATTAAAAAAGAAACGAGACACGAGGACACGTTGCTGGTGCGCCTTTGTTTTCTCGTGCGCTGGCCGGCAGCCATTCGAATGGCAGACCTTCGAAACACCGGAGGAAGAAATATTTCAAACGACCCTTCGCGTTCTCCGATCGAGATAACGGATAGTGGCCTTTTTAAATATCTCGGATGTATTCCTTGCTAGTCGAGGACGTGTATGAGGCCCATCGATGCTCGGACCAGCTCAACGTCGACCTGCCATTATGGATTCCTTCTTCCAGACAGCGCTGTCCCTGTTCTGGTCATTTAGTTTCGATTTTCTTTTCTTTCGATTTTCGCGTATATACGGCCGCACATGAATTCTCATTAATACAACAGAATGTTGTTCGATAATAAAATTTACACACACGCTTACGTTCGATGTTTTCAAAATGCTTATGTCTTTTGACGCTGCATACGAAAACAAACATAGATATTTCGATTACTTCGCTCTAATGCTTCGATAAAACCATATAAAATGCATTGTCGAGAACGTAAAAATGTTGAGGTGCGAAGAAAAGTAGTGTATTAGACATTTATGGCTATATTCGTTTCCAGATCTGATTTCTAACCATCCTTGAAAGAGCGACACCGAACCGCCACTACGATATTTCATCATAAAGTTCATTCAACGAAGTGAAGGCCTTATAGAGGCGCGTCGTCTGCTCGGAAAAAGGTGTCGCGCGTTTTCGAATATTCGCTCGTAATTCAAAATTGGATATATCGAGCGTGTTAATGGTGAACCGGTGTACGTTGTTTCACGTTGGCTCTCTTTTTTTGTTGTTCTGTTTTGTTGCATTTTTTCCTGCTTTTTTCGCGGAGCCAACGCTCGTGGTGGTGCAGCGGTGGAAAAAAAGGGGGAGAAGGAAAACGGACGACGAGGATGCATTTCGTTGACGTTGTTCGCATCGTTGGCCTCAATTTTTCAAAATGTCACGCCCGTTATCTGAGCTGTCAGGACGGCATCGGTCCGCGCGCAAACATCCACGCAAGGTGTACCGACTCGCATCTCGCGCCGCTGTTGTCACAACTGTCGCTCGGTCTCGATCTGCTGAAACAGAAAACGAACGAAATCAAACAAAAAAAAAAAAAAAAAAAAAAAAAAAAAAAAAAA
>NT_177349.1:888021-899217 GCF_000188095.3 Bombus impatiens | reverse complement strand
TGAAAATTCTCAACGCGAGAATTGATTGTAATTTCAAAAAAAAAAAAAAAAAAAAAAAAAAAAAAAAAAAAAAAAAAATACGAAAAAAAATCGAAACAGAATGGAACAAAAATAAAAAATAGAAGGGAAAACGCAGAACCGCGTGAAAAAGGACGGGAAAAGCACGCGAGAGGAAAAAAACGAGCAAGATATATTTTACTATAGTTACCGATGGTGTTGTGTGTCTCTGTAGCTTCGTATCATCGAAAGGGCCGCGTCGAATTATGCATCCGTGATATTAAATAAATGTGAGCATGAAACGGCCAGACACGCGTTTCATCTAAATTTTAAAAGGAAATGAGACTGGACGCTTCGATGATTTCGCAGTGACGCGTTGGAATTAACTGTTACTACGTGCTTTCGAATGTTTTTTACCTCCATATTTGGTAGCTCGAGTACATATTATTGCATTCAACGAACGTATAAAGTCCCTTTTAGGTTTTATGCAGTTCTGTCTTCTTTTCACGTAGATTCTTTGATATGTTCATTGAACATATGGTTTGGTGAAGTTTATTATTTATTAAAGAAATATTAGGAAGAAGATATGTAGTTTGAAATTGAATTAAAATTTCAAATTTGTAATTTCCAGCCGAATTTAATCAAAGAATGAAGCGATAGTTAACGCGGTTCTTTGAGATCACTTTTCTATTCCCTTTTGGGCGCTCAAGTTTCTCTCCACGGACATTATTGCTCCAGTTACGCCATTATTACACCTGTTATTACAAATGCAATAATTCAAAGCGTTTCGTACAAGAAACCCCAATCATAACAAACCAGTTTAATCATCAATTACTAAATCGTCGCCCAAATCATTTTCAAATCTCGTATATCTTTCATCACCATGCACACCGTTTCTCTATCCTCCCGGTCGTGGAATTTTCCCCCCAAAAATGACCATTGCCTCTCTGATTTCTTCGAAAGTAACGCTATTACAGACCCACGGATCGAATTCGATAAAAAATTCGAGAAGTGCAGGAAGGTCGAAGAGAATCGAAAAATCGTAGTCGTGGATCGGCGTAGCTCGTTCGCCGGCAAAAGCCAGTAGCGTGGCTTCATTAAGTCCGTGGCAAATCGCAATCTACGAGCAATGAGCTTCTATCGTAAAGAACAGGCACGTAACGTCCGCGGTTTTTGCTGTCCGCGCCCTTTGCCCGCCTCCTCTCGTTCCCCTTCTTTTCATCCTTTCTCGGGGTCCTTTTTTCTTCCCTCCCCTTTCTCGCCGACACACGGGTCCTCTCTTCTCTCTGCTCTGTCTCGCGAGAGATGGCCGTCGATCGACAGAAGCCCGGTTTTTGCCGCGATTATTTCGCCGAACGGAAAGTGCTTCGCCACGAGTACTCCGTTACAGAGGTCCGGATCTACACACGCGAGAGACGACGACCTGTGTCTGTTGATTGGAAAGGTCGCCTGGAAACGACGTGGTGACACGGTCGAGGGAACAGCCACGAAAGGGCTCGAGATGGCAGAAAATGCGACACAGCTGTGGTGGTCCCCAGGAAAGCCCCGGGAAAGCGTAGAAAAGGAGCCTTGCTTCAGCTGGGCTCAGCTCGGTGCAACACAAAGGAAATTGTTGCGCTGTTCCTGAGTGTTTCCGAGCTTCAGAATCGTTCTGTCGTGTAGTGCGATTTGTGGTTGAATCGATCGTTTCGGATTATTCTTTGTTTCGAAAGACTCGTTGGACCGCACAGTGAAGAAATTGGCGGAGATTTCTGAAAAAAAAAAATGGACTTATTAATCTGTGAGAAGTGATAGAATTATCGAGCGTATTTCCTAGTCAAATAGTTGGACTACTTTATAAAGTATTTTTACTCATTTCGTAAATCGAAGAAAACAAAATTCTGTTTCAATCTTATTATTAATTTTCCAAACGAAAAGAGCTTAAGGTGTTTTAAAAAGATGTTTAACATAAAATTGAAATGTCAAACCTGTCGCACCAATAAGAATTTTTTCATATTCTGTTCAAATTCAAAACGCTTTTCTAAAAAAGACGTTTCATTAGAAAAATATCAGTGAATCGAAAATGATCGAAAGAACCTAACGGTATTAAGTCCTTACGAAAAACAAAAATTAAAACCTCATACATATTTTGTTCGATTATCATTTTTTCTTCCTCCCCTCTCTTCCTCCCCGAAGTTCCTCGATATCAAAACGAAATAATTCTCGTTCAGTCAGCTGTCTTGGCAGTATGGTTGTTTCTTCGTCTTTAGAACGCGAATGACGCCCCAGAACAGGACAAACGATACTTGTATTGCGAGTACGTCGAATGTCGAGCAGTCCTCTTCTTTCATTCCTTCTACCTTTAACCTTCGACAACGGCATGCAAAACGGAGTCGGGGAGTTGTTCCACGCCGGAAGAGGCACGTACATACAATGGCGGACAAGGTAAGGCGTGTAGCGAGTTCGTTCTCTCAATTCAACGAAGGTCAAGGGTTTCCCTCGGGGTTAAAAACGAGAATCCACGTTCGCCCTCTGCGAATTCTTTGACCGCGAAGAAAGCGTGCTCTCCATTCGTCCCGCTGGAATCCATGTTTTCCAGCTGGCATGCGGATCTTATCTGAGGCGTTCCGATGGCACGAAAATATCCAGCGTAGCCTTCGAAAACTCTCTCTTTAAGTCGCCCCTCCTGTTCCTCTAATTCCATCGAACCTTATCTTTCTTGTACTTTCTCTCTCCCTTGTTTCGTGTTATCTGGATGGGTGTTAGTAGGCTTATTTTCGCCAATCTTGATGGAGATCGGAAGCTTTTCGATGGTTAGAGACCCCTCAGTTTATAATGATTTTTGACAAATACCTCTCGTGCTGAGGGGAATTTTAACTTACCAAGGCTTAACGTTGTGCCAATGTAATACTTGCAAGTTTTTCTCCAGTCAATTTATAGCTTTAAATCTTGCTCTTTTGTTTTTAACAAAGTGATTATGAACAGAAATTCCAAAGACTTGCTTATTTTAACAATTTTATGAAATTCGAGGCAAATTTTTAACTTGCTTTTCTCATAATAATATTACGTTTACGCAACTTCTTCGCTCAGCTCCTAAAGAATCAGCTAATTTCTGCTCTTTACAAAAATATTTCTCACGTGTTGTCCTCTCTGATAACTGATAAAAATTAATTCTCCGCACCTCGATATAACTTTTAAAAAATCTTTCAAAATCATTGCTATCCATCGCTCGAATGTTCAAATTCGTGGCTAATTTTTCCCGCTGTTTCCATGATCTTCACGAAGATGCAACGCGGTGGAGTCGCGCTAGTGGTCGAAATTTCGTCTCGTGGGCGGAGGAAACGGTGGTCAAAACATCTTCCACGGCGTCGTAAATGAAACGAGGAATGGTCTTATGCTGTTTCGACCGCGGAAGAGAGCAAAGCAAGCATACGAGAGTTTGAGCAACGTTTGTGAGAGGACCTCTGTGAAGGGATCTGCCCTCGCACACGCGCTTTAAATAATACTCCCATTAGCATAAGCGAGAAATGAGCCAATGAGATGCTAATTGCCGCTCTCGCGTTTCGAGAATAATTATTACCACGAGGATACTTAACTCGCTCGGACGTTAGCCACCGGTTGACGACGTTCTCCATGTTGCTTCTTCGGAGGGGGAACCGATTCGTGTGGAGCCACTTTTTACATGTGCCAATACTCGCACGATTTTGGATTTGCTTCGTTTCCGTCCGGATTGAAACGTGGAACAACTACAATTTGGAGGTTTCTGGATTTTTAGAAGCAGAAAATAAGAAATATGCTGAGAATGATTTATTATTATTATGTTTTTACGTTATTACGTCTCACAAAGAAAAACACGACGCCAATGACGTACACACATCTTTTTACGGTAATAAAGATAGTGCCATTTATTTATAGCGCTATCATCTATCTATATTTTTTTAATAGTATTACTCAGTAGCATTATTTTCCGTAGATTTCTTATGGCAATTTATGATATTCATTAGTTGTTGATTCTTTCATTGACATGAAAAATTATCACTGATAATATGAGAAATCCGGTTACGGGAAGTTAATGGCTGTTCTACCCTCTAATCCAAATATAATTCCAAATAGACCGGAGACATTAAAATGATCCAGTCGAGCTTGGTAGCTTCTCGCCTGTGTCTTGACTTATCGAATACAATCGACGATACATTGCACCATAGTTTGAGAAGAATCTTAAATATTGGATTCCTATCGCTTTGGAACGACTACAGAATTCTAAACAATTTTCTTGCATCATTGAGACATCGCTACAAGAATATAAAATTCTGGTATAAACGAAGCTTTTCTTTAATTTACTTTTCTTAAATTATCTTAAATACTTGTCTTAAATTTCAGCGTATTGTAGTTCGCGTTACTATATCATTGAATTCATCGTCAAAAACGAATTCACCTCGAAAGGGGTAAAAAACAAGAGCGAAATTATTGGAGGAGCTGTATAAAATTCGTAATTGACGTTCGTTAAAAAGTGAAAGTCAAAGAACGAGTAATCCACGAACGAAGTCATTGGAACCTGAAAGTATATTGGCCGAGGATCGTCTTGTAATGAGAGGGCGACCTCGAATGGGTTAAAGTCGTTCGTTTCCGCGTGGAATTGGTGTCCTTCTAGTCCGCTCCAGACAGTTATCGACAACGAACTCGAAGAGGAAGAAGCTATAAATTCTCGGCGAGTCGTTATTTTCTTCCCATAGGAGGCATCAGAAATTGTACAGCGGTCGCAGGGCTGTTTTTACCGACGCGTTGCAAAATGGAGAAGTATCGTGGTATCTATAGGTCGGCCAACGTCTATCACGGACAAGGTACACAAAGAAGCTAATTACGTGGCGGGAAAAACGCGTATCGTTTGAATGGATGTTAGACGAAAAAATGAGACGAAGTGCAGCGTCAATGATTAATGGATAAATCGAGAGGATGCACGAGTGTAATAACACGTAGACAGAGGAAAACAAGAAGATTGACTAATCCTCACGACGCATATTTACTATGATAGTACAAAGAAAATATCGCGTGTTAATGAGAATCGAGGATCTAAGTTATATAAATATAAACATCTATTTTCTTCGTCGTATCTCATCTGTCATATCAGAAATTACATTTTCCGTTTCTTTCTTGATGATTTTCATATCCGACACTAAATTTCTTCGCAAGTTTTGGACCGTTTCCAATTCCACCATCTGTTCTATGAAACATTTCTCATTAGCTGGCTCAGTCTTTGTAATTGATATATCGAAAAACTGAAGTTTCGTTTTTTCATCGAGGTAAACCATTTAATAAAATAACAGAAAGTGGAATTATTGCGTGAAATTGCAAAGATTGAGGAAACGAAAGTCGATTAACGAGGTGATCTCAAGCATGTAATAATCTGTGATGTTCGATTAATAAGAGGATGCGAAAGGTTCGTCCGAGTACTTACACGTCGTGGAATCGATGTGAGAAAAGTGAGCGCGTAATGGCGCGAAAAAGAAGGCGGCAGATTTTCAATTGGAATGCATTTAATATGTTTGGAATTATTCCTTGACACGTTGAACGAGAACCGATGATTTCCAGCAGGGATATTTTATTCGTGCGTGCCCTGGTATACCGTCTATCAATTTGTTACACACCAATTTGTGCCGATCAAATATTTATTAATTGACCCTCGTTCGCCAAACCACTGTTAATATTACACGCGAAATACGAGATTTTTTCTCACGAGATATTTTCTTACCTGCACGTTGCCAAGATTCGATTCGATGCTGTATTTCTGGACGTTTACTTAGGAACGTTTGGCCTTACAAAATAAGAGAACTTTGTGAAGTACGCACAGAGAAAAAGGTCTCTTGAAAAAACGAGAGTATTGAAGTTAGTGACTAGACGAAGTTTCTTCAAATGTATTACCCATTCCTATGTTAATCAGTGGAAATTGTTGGTAATAGATTCGAATAACTTACACGTCCGTAAGAATTCTTTCTTGCTTCGGAAACACGTACGAGGAATGATCAATTCGACGTTGATTATTTATAAACTGTCTCGGAACCTGTCTGCAGTCTGAGCTCAATCTCTCGATATTTTCTTTATTACTTTTTTCACAAAGTTGTAAATAAAATTAATCCTACATTTACAACTTTGACAATATTTCTTACATTTTTACGTTTCTAGAACTGCACCAAATCGTGCTCTATAAATCCTTCTCAAAGGAGAGGATCAAAAAAGGGAGGGTAAAACGATTAATTTGTTTATTTACCTCCCATTATCTGCTTCTTGGGGTGTCGGAAGAAAGGAACACGGAAGAGAAGAAAGTTCAGACGAGGAAACATTAGAAGCCTCTTTTTCATCGGCTAGTAAAACTATACCCTCTCGTTTTGTTGCGTATCTGCTCCATTTCCATGAATAAACTGCGCGCGCTGGACACATCGGCGACGACGCGACGCTACGGTCGCAGGCGGTTGCAACCTTGCGTCGAAGCGAGCCCAATAAAAGCGACAAAACGCGCTCCTGCTCTCTGAGAGCCGGTACAAGAAGAGAAGCGGCATGGTAACGGTACCCGGGAAGCCAAGGATACCCGAAGCTGTGCCGCAAGGATCAGGAGAACGAAATCTTTCCGTCTTTTTTTCATCGGTCTCTCGATCGCAAAGCGCGCGTGTCTCCTTCAAAACGGAATCATCGCGAGTTTCTTCGCTTTTCATTCTCTCGATATCATTCACTTTGCACTTTATCCAACATTTAATGAATTTTATTGTAATTTGCGAATCGTGGATCAGGAGAAATTATATAACAGGAAAATCGTTGCATCGGTCGCTCGATCATCATGCGTGACACGTTTGTCGCATTCATTGTGCAGTCATCGCGAAGTTTCTCGTTCGTTACTCTCTCACCATCCGCTTTTCTTATTATTCAAAGATCTATTTCTATAAATTTCTGTGAATATAAATATCATATGTAAATGATTCTAAACGTAAACCTTTATAAAATGTCCCTAAATTTCATCAATCGAAGCTAACACTAAAAGTTGGGTGAATCGCCTAAACTCTAACACACGTGTGTCGTGTTCGCCGTGGAATCGCCGCAAATTTCTTCATTCTTCACTCCCTCGTTCCATCACACTTTTCACACTACCCAAAAATCAAGGAAAAAATTTCATCATAAATTTCCCATAAATTTCACCAATGGAAATTAGGAAATGTTTCTTGCTTTTTATGTTATCGTATTTCTTCTCATGCTAGGTAAAGGGTTGATCGTTTCGAACGAACGATGATTTACATGGTCGATCGCGTGCCCGGATGCTCCTCAGATCTAATGAGCGACGCTGGTAACGAGCTACGTGACAGAACGGTAGTTACGCGGATCTCGAAGGTACGCGATGCGCAGCTTGTTATTCGAACCAGGTTCTGCGCGAATAATTGCCCGTCTTGGAGACAACGATGTTGGCCCTGGTTGCGTGTTTGATTATATGTATGATTGGAAAATCGAAATCGTTGGGTGGCTAACTCGTAGCACGTACACGGAATTTTCGTGTCTAAAGGCGATTTTATCCTGAACGATGTAGAGGGTTGTTTATTGACTTTCTTATATATCCATGTGACAAACATAATTGAGTAATTGAATGACTCGTTTCTTGCTTTGCCAGTATCATTTTCTTAGATATCTATATTTACTCACTTTCTTTTTGTAGAAAATTCCAAGAACTGGCTGGAAATCTTAACAAATGACTGAATACTTGAATAAATCATCTTACTTTATTTATTGACGTCATTTACTTAGAAAAATTTTCTCGTTTTTGTACACAAAAGTATCAAGTATGTACCGGCGAAATGTTTTCGTTATTGAAATAGAAATACATGAAATAGAAATTTTATTCAAAGTAAACGATAAATTGCTTTCTAAGATTTACACTTCAAATGTCAGTTAATTATCGCGATGATTTTTAGATTAAGCTTCGAATCTGCTGTAAATACTGTGAGTAAAGAACGAATGATTTCTGCGAAAGACTCCACGTTGTTTCGAAGAGTTTCACGTCGATTTCGAGCAACTTTCGGAGCAGCTGGCTACGCCGAAACTCTTTACGCCCACGCCACTGTCGTTCTGCCAGCGATGCACCGCTTCGCTCGTGCGTCGTCTGGTTTCTTTTGGAGGCCGGTTCGCGAATTAGAAATAAAAAGCTGTCCGCGAGCTCGTAGGAGGTGTGCCTCGTGGAGATTCTGTTGGACGAGTCGGGAGTTAAAGAAGCGTTCTCCAAGGGGTGGGGAGCAGAGAAGCATGTGTAAAGTATAACGTAACAGAGGAACTGGCGAACGCGCTGCCACGCTGGTGGTCCATTATACCGGTCTTCCTGGCGACGAGGACAGGGCACTTTCTCGCAACTTTGTGTGACGCAAGATGTGTCCCCGTCTAAATTATCGAAATATTTGCTCTCCGATGGCTGGCAATTTCTGCCTGCAAGCTTTGCACCATGTATCCGACGGCGTGACTTTTCATCTGTTCCGTTATATTTTATTTATGCACATCGTTGGATACAAATCGGTGTAACGTATATATAACGAATAGTGGAAAGCAGTCTAAAATGTACACGGTCATTTGTAGGTTTACGAATATGGCATGATAGTGGACGGAAGTTACTTTATAAAGCTGCAAGATTTATTGGTTCATTCGTTCGCTCATTAATGGAGTGGCGCGCTAAACATGCAAACGCGAGAGGGAAAATAAAGTCGTAGAAAATTACAAACTCCCGATGGTATCGCGGAAACGCGGGTATTATTATGGAGAAGAGAAGCGTCGAGAAGCAACGGACAATTGAGACAACAGAGCGAACTGGCAAGATAAAGCGTAATAGCAGCTATTAGAGGACTTCCTATAAAACAATCTGATAGGTGGCTTAAAAAAAAAAAGAAAAAGAGGAAGAAAAAATAGGAATAGAGAAACTACGAAGCAAACAGTACAGATGACAGAAGCACTTTGCAAAGCCGTTTTAGCCATGCTTGCACTTATCACGAGTAACTTCAAACATGCTTTACATGTTATTAAACGAAACTGTGTGTTTTAATGATTTTTAAACGGTTAAGTAGCAATGAAACGGGAATGGCAACGATATCGAGGGAAATATCTGAATACAAAATTATTTCGCGCGGTTATATCGATTAAACTGCGGTTGATCGTGCACGAGACGGTTCGATAATGACCGATAAGCGGGAGCTGGCTGATTCTCCGTGTTTCTGCGTGAGTTGTTTACCTTGGCGCAGGTGACGTTGAAAAATAGGTTCACGAGGTACGATCGACGCCTGTTGCGAATCGCTGTGAAAAATGCGCCAGGAATTCCACGGCCTCGATCGCATGCAAATGGATGCGCTGACGCGTTTTTCTTTCGAGAACGACGCCAGGCACCGCTGCTCGTCGGGAGAGCTATACGTTCTCCGCAAATTTTATAAAGAATCTTGCGTAACCTCATTTCCCTATGCAGAATTGTGCAAATGAGAAATTAATATGTTAGAGTTATAGAATTCTGATCTACATAAAATTATACGATTCTACTCTATCATGATGTTGCTTAATTCTATTATTCTATATTTCAATGAATATAATTATTATACAATGTAATAATGTAGCGTTTCAGAGTAATAAGAACTAATAATACATTGAAATTTTATATGTTCGAACTCGATATCGAATCAGATTCTTCTTTTTTCAAAGAAATTTCTTTTCAGGGTACAGGATTTTTCACAAAATTTGACCTTGTTGAGGTCAAGTGACGAGACCTTGTTAGAACGTTAATAGCCTCGAAAATGTTTCGTAAAACGCAGGTGGCGGTGGCACGGGAAGCCACGCGTGCTCGTTACACGTATTCTCGGTCGGTTATCGTAAATCAAACGCCGATTAACGTAATTGCCGGCTCGGATCGGCGCTCGTTCCTCCCGCCCGTATCTCTATGGTCTAATCTGTACGAATGTAAAATTGAAAATTTGCGGAATCGACGAAAAAACGGCGCCTAACGATGTTGTTTCCTGTTCGGCCGCCGAATAAATTTCTATGCCGGCCCTCTCGATTCTCTGTTTTTGTTCGTTTCGCCAAATATGGCGATACGTCGCGAAAGCAAGTGTCGTTCTACTATCGTTTAAAGCGGAAAGAAACGACAAACAGATGCTATATAAAACACGCTAAGTTAATAATCACCGGGAGTTTCGACGATGTTCTAATAGCGTTGCGTTTAAAAGATTTATCGTGGAAATGTTAACAATCGGGCTTTGAAAAGATATAAATTACTGATCTACTGGTAGGAAGATTTATATGCAGGGATATTTATCATTTCTATGAGCTATTCGTCTAACGTCAGTTAAATATTCAGCATTCGTATTCACGACGATTAAACGATCGCTTATTTCATTAGAATGAGAAATCTCGTAAATGATGTTCGTGATGAAATGATCTTAATACAATACACGACGGTACATATCGCGTTACATATTGTACCATGAAAGGTCGTTGGATATTATCTATATATTTCCTCTTTTTAAACGTATCAATCAAGAACAATTATAATTCAAGAATTAGTAACAATTGAAACATATGTGATGAAAAAGACGTAACTGACTGGTAACATTGTTGGCAACATGTTCGTCTTGATACTGCTATGATTCTCGAGTCCTTGTAATAATTAACAACCGTTTTTTTAATCGTAATCGTTTTAAGCCCTTCCATTAAACTTAAGAAATTGTCTTTAGCGGTATCTCACGTGGATACTTTTCACGACACACAGACCTGTTTCTAAAATCAACATCTATAAATGTCTGAGAAATTCGTTTGAAAACAACGACCAACGATTCCATTCCATCAAAAATTATTATTCGCCTGGAAAAGCGGCAAACCGAGTAAGTTTGAACAGGGAACTGAATGCGTGCAACCCTTGGCACAGTGTTGGCGGGTATAACGAAGAATACATATTAAGATGACAGTGCGTCCTGGCACGGGCCATCAAAACGGCGGACTACCGTCTTAATAGCCGGAGATTTATAGTCCCGACGAGTCGACGGGAACGTCACAGCCGAAGCAGTAAGAGAGGCAGGCCCAGCCTCGTCGTAACCTAATCCAGTCCATAGTCTCGAGCGCAGAAAGAACGACCGCGAGGTGTAGGTATATATAGGGACACGGCCAGGAAGAAACACGAGGAGATCCGTGGAGGACGGGGAAAGGTCTCTCTCGCCACCGCGA
>NT_177349.1:886392-887642 GCF_000188095.3 Bombus impatiens | reverse complement strand
ACCGCGAGAGAGCTGCAGCCAAAAGAGAAGAGAGCAGAAGAGACGGGGGAAAGAGGAAAAAAATGAAGGAAAGGGAAGAAAGAAGTTATCGCCTAGCCTGGGTGGTCCGCGAGGGAAGAAAGAAAGAGAAAAGGCCAAAGGACGATTCTTTGGGAAAAGGGAAGCGACCTATTCAAAAATACTAACCTCGAACGTCGAACTTTCGGATAATTGGAAGATTTTTGTTTCTGGAACATATCTAGGATCGAATTTCTTCGCAAGCAATTCCTCAAATTTTATTTCCATCGAATCGAGGACGAATGAATCGACACATTGTCGACAGACTGGTTCAGAATGGAATCGACAGGGTGTATTTTCATCGCGGTATATTTATCGATGATAAGTATCACGCTGCTTAGCAATATTTAAATATTGTCACGTCGAGTATGTTGGCCCGTCGAACGTGCCGGAGGGTCATATATAAACCGTCCTTTGCTTGCACAACGTTCTTGACTACCGTGTACCGCAGCTTCTTCGGCAGTTTCCTCCTGTATACACAGCCAGGGAAACGAAGTCCTTCGTTTTAGTCGAAAGTGCCTCGTCGGCCTCGAGGCGATCGTTTCCTCCATCGCTCCTGTTTCACGCCTCCTCTTACGTTTCTCTGAAAGATTTCCTCAAACCCCGAAAACACAGTCCTTCAAATTCCTTCTTAATTGAGTGTCAACGCTTCCGAAAGGAAATATGGAATAGAAAAACACTTTAAACGAAAATCGTCGAATATCGATAGATATTACATGATTCTTTCTATTTCGAAGATCTTCCTATTCCAATTTCCAGGTTCTTTCTGCGAAGCGTTAAATGTCAATAAACATCGACAAATATCAAACATATCTATAGATATTCGACGAATATCCATTAAAAAGTTTTCTAATATTTGTAAATATACATTCACTGACGGATGAATGTCATAATAGGGCATTCCATTGTCGTAAACTCTCTTTTCCATTGATACCTTGCGGTATTCGTCGCGCAACGGAATAAACTCTTCACAATGAGGAAACATTCTCAAAAACAGAAACTATAAACAGAAAGGTAGAAGGAAGAAATGAGAAAATCGCGCAGGCAGAGAAGTAAACGGAGTAGACGAGGACAACGAGAAAGCCGTTGGAGCAAATGGTCAATGAATAAGTCACACGCGATCGTGACAGTGGCCGGGATCGGTGGTTGGAAATTAATTACCAGGAAATAAGGGTGCGGCAGGGGGCGACGTC
>NT_177349.1:884203-886065 GCF_000188095.3 Bombus impatiens | reverse complement strand
GGCGGTGGCAGGGCGTCGCGCGGTATTTTCGACGTCGGGCACACGAGGCACGACCGATAATGAAGCGGTCGCGAATCGGCCAAGTGTTGAGTCGAATCAAGGTTTACATGTCGGAAGAAGACGAACGTATACGCGATAGAGACGAATAGAAGGAGAGAGGAGAAGCAGAACGAAGTGAAGAGAAGGAGGCTCGGCTCGTAAATCACTGGACATCGATAAGAGTCGTCGCGGCGTTCGCGCGATGTCCCTCGTTAATAATTGATACAATTAACGACCATTCATTAGAGACGCCGCTCGTGCACGTATATAGATAGACGAAAGACGAAAGCAAAGGATTCGACAGCGAGGTGCGCCGTCACGTGATTCGCTTTGTTGTTAGCGCGTCTCGTGGTTGCGCTTCGAGATAACTGACTATCGGTTCTTCCTTATATTGAATGCTTAACAATGTTATCGGAATTGTTTGGTCTATGGATATTCTTGGACAGAATCGTTGTCGTCTATTTTTCTACGATAAACCGCACGATAGTGTGTCAAGTTGCTGTATATGTTCTCCCCCTACGTTTCGTAAGGTACATCACCTTGTAAACTTTACAAGAATTGTATATTAAAATTATCCTTCTTTAGCTAATATTATTACAATATATTATATTATTATATTATAGGTAATATAATCTTAGGTATGTTAAAATATTAATTCTTTATTAGATAATTATCAAATCGCGAATGTTTATGCAAATTTACAGTTATGAATACAACGGAAGAAACAAATCGTTCGTAGAAATATGTATTTATTGGTCTATTTGGTAAGATATGAAAAGTTTGTTAGAAGATAGTATTTTATTATTTGAAATTACACCGTCGTACCTGTTAAGATCTTGTCGGTTGCGCTACGCTACGAAAAATAATTTGTCTACTCGCTCGAACAAGAATAACATTGTGTAATCGCTTGTAATAGTTTTTAGATAAAGGTAGTATAACCGTATGGATCATTTAATTTCTGATAGTAATACTCATTATCTTCTGATGAGATTGATATTCGTATTATGGATTTAGCGCATACGTTATAGGACGGTATGTGAAATCTATTCGTTTATACATGTAGTCGTTTTAAATTAACGGCGGTGTTCTTTCTATCAGTTTCAAAGAATCTTTTTTTATCAGTCTTGTAACTCAGAAATTAAGCAGCTCCCAGATAAAGAACTTTTATAATAACTAAGTAGTTTCGTCTGGTTTAAAAAGCTAATACACAAATTAAACAAAATTAATCTTATCACGATATAATATTTTACGTTCGTTGTACTAATAATATAAAACAAATCTACTGTAACTCGTTCTGTCTATAACTTTCCAGTTAAATTACATGTTATCATCTTTATCTTGGGATTCTTTAATTATGGTCAATACCATCTAATGACAAAACCCGCAGTCACTTAGTTGCCAACCCAATAGTAAATTACAGGTTAGATTAAGAAGGTACCTGCAAAGTGATACAAACACTCTCGACATTAATGCATGCAGTTTGCATAGTATTCTAATCAGTAATTAGACACTTTCAATTTGTACTCCTTGTTAATAGAAATTGATCAAAATGCTCGAATACTTATAAACGATAGTAGTATTATAAGTTATAGTAATAGTCATCGATATTGACGGTTTTCTTTCTCAATACATCACGATCGATTGATACGTTGAAAAGAATCAGACGAATAGGGATCGAGGAACTCTTCATCGATTCGCTGACGTAGAATCGCGGCGCAATTCAATTAGCAACGGCCGGTGATTCGTTTATCGGTTACAATTATTAAATCATCGAGGCTCGTTCCGGTGGTCGCGCGGCGACGACGCGACAGGAGGAGGCCGCG
>NT_177349.1:877072-883544 GCF_000188095.3 Bombus impatiens | reverse complement strand
GGGGCGAGCGTAATTTATTTCGCTTCTTTCGCCTCGCGCGCCGCTTATCCATATTTCTATTTAGTATCACAACGGACCGCGCCGCGTCAACCGCGAGATTTACGACGTCGTAGATCCTCTCGACCAGTTGGAAATTCCGTTGAATATCGGCCGTTGAAGCACAGAGCCTGACCTTCCCTTTTCCACCTTTCGTCGTCGTACAAAGTCCTTGGCTCTTCTTCCGCTTCCGTCAGTCAACTCCTTACATGTTGTTAGAATTCATTGGTTTTTTTCTATTAACAAGCAGAATTAATAGCTTCTAATTTTCTATTAGAAATTTCCTAAATTTTGTGATTTGATGGAAATATAGGTTCGATATACTTTGACGGGAGTTTTATTGCTTTACTGATTTTATAATTGTTTTATAGACTTATTATAAAGTTATCTTTGGAAGATATGTTATAGATTTGTTTTTAGGGATTGCAACGATTTTTTGCAAAGAATATGAACGAAGATTTGTTTCTTGCTTTGCATCGCGTATTTGTTTATATAGGTACCATCCATTTTGATCTTTTTGGTTGCAAGTTCCATAGTTTAATTGTCAATAGTTCTAGTGTTAATGTTGCAATAGTGAAATGCGTAGTATAGAAACATTCAATGTCTTAAGTCGTATTAGTGGTATATATAATTCCATTATAGTTATAATACTAAATCCGCAAAAATATATCAACCTTCATTTCAGTTCCATTTCGTGAGATTTGGAATGATTAAGTAGAAACTGCAATTAACATTTTGTATCATCGATGTTACAACAATGTATTGCGAGTACTTATACTTCTGAATGATATCCTAACACGTACCATTAATTAGCTACTTCAACTCGATAACGAGCTATCTCATCGTTTCTCACAGCTACTCCATGAATCGACTTTATTCATATGCAACGCAACTTTATAAATTCTTTTGGTGTCTCTTTCTTTTATAATTGGCGTTGGTGTCGTCCGTCTGGCTCGTTTCTGACTTTTTCTCTTCCTAAACGAGGATCAATTAATACGAGGACGACTTGGCGAGCGACTTGGTATGATCGAAACTGAGCAGGCAGACGAGAAATCGCGCGGTTTATAGGTGTCGAGGATGACGGGGTTCATTGGCGCAGATTAATGGGCGTCGTTGTCGCGTTAGCTAATTTGCGGCTTGGTCTCAAGATGGCTTTTAATTAGATTGCTACATAGTGCCAGTAATTCGAAGCTTTCTTGTCTGGCTGTTTTCCTTTTCTTATTTCCTTATAATCAGAAATAATCAATTATTACGTTCTTGATATATTACGTGAAATATTATGCATATTTTATGTGGAACGAAAAGTTTGGATGTATTAGTTTGGAGAAGTAGAATTCTAACAAATGTAGTATTACAGCCAATCCTCAATTATTTCAAGCGGCGTGTCTAATTCTGAAGTCTCGCTATCCGTCTCGTTCTCTTTAATTCGGGCAAATTAGTTGGCATTGAAGGAGTACACTGGCCGCCAAAAGTTGCCGAACACGACGCAATCGACGCGGAAACGAGCTCTCCGCTTACCAAAAACATATTCCTATCTATTTTCACGTATTAAATCAATCGACAGTGTATGGTAATTATCAAAGGTAAAATCTTCGTCAGACGCAGAAACGTGTCTTATAAATCATCAGCAGATACGACTTACATCAAAGGAAGCATGAAAATTCTCAGAACATTGAATACCACGTTTATTCTCCTACATTTTATACAACTGTACTTATATCATATTACAGAGTTGTATATTCTAACTATAAAAATAATTCAAATGGAATTTAAATGTTCGATGCACTAGATCAAAAGCGTATAGATCTATTGGCTACTGAATAGTCTCCGTCTTTCAATTGTCAGAGATCTCATACACAATAGGACTAATACTACTACTGAAATCCCACGAGTTATTAGTATCAATACAACGTCTTGCGTAACGATAACAAGTTTAGTAACAAAGCGAATGAAACTCCAGAAATAAATTTTACGAGCTACAAGTCAGCAGATAATCCTATTTCGCCCAAATTTGTAAAGTTCTAATAGTGAAACGTGAAACACACAATATGCACATAACTTATCACTTCACCAATACATACTATTTAAGTAAATTACTATGCAAGAGGATTGAGAAAATGTGAACAACGAAAAATTAGTATCTTTCAAAAGCAATCGAAATGAAAACGAGTGACGACTGCACCAACCCATTATAGTACACTCGCGAATAAAATTTCTTCGAAAACCTGACATTCATTTGTCATGTATATCTCGCATCGCAGATTTTCCACAACATTATCGCGTCATAAATTTCCCACCAATGTTTAAAACATATAAAAAATACAACACATACATTACGTTTCTTCGCGAAGGCTTCGTTAAAGCGGAATGAAGCCGGACAAGGATGTAAAAAACAGTGGAAATCAGCGTGCATGAATCGCTGGGCCCCGACACGGCGCTCATTTACGCGCGTACGCGTTTCGTATCTTGGGCATCCATCAAATACGCTTGCGTATACACGGCAGCGTGCGCGTCGAACGCCGCCGGAAAACGTGCAAGAGCGAAGAGGATCGACAGGCGTTTCGAGCAGGCAGCGAGCGTAGGGCGGAGGCCGCATCATCGGGCGTCGCTTCCGACTGCGTCGTCCCTGTCTGCTTATAAATAACACCATCTCCTCGTTTCTTCGCGCATTTCGCAGTTTTTCTCGTCCTCCTCTTCCGATTCTCCTCGAGGCCCTCTTCATCCTTACAGCATGCTGCTGCAAGGCTAATTAATATCACGTGATGAGCGATCGTGGCAAAACCTCGCCGCCGAGATCGCGAAGGAAGAATGCACATCGAGAATGGCATAACGGGACGGAGGCGGTTAACACTCGTGAATTACGATGACTCGATCATTTGCGATCTATGCTTCTTACGTATTGCGTGTCCGTTGTCTTGCTCGGTTGCATCTTTGTGATTTTGTTCTTTGAAGTAGAAATGGAGAAATGATAAATCGACGAAATGGAAATAGAGAAACGAGAAATTCTAATTATGTTATATTATGCAATTCTATAATATAATGTAACTGTAATTGATACATAAAATAATATAATTGTAGTTAATTACAATTGGTAATAAAAAGGATGGATTCACTTGTTTTTATTGCTGTTCGTTTACTGGAAGCTTATGGGAGATTTGAACTATGGAATTGATAGAAAGTATGAAAATTTCACTATGTAATGAGAAGTATAGAATCTTAAACACAAGAAGAAATAATATAAGTTAGGTATATTTTGCAGAGTAAAAGTTAAGTTATTATAAACGCTTTTTCTCGAAATATTAGAATATACTGCATAGAATATTAATCGTTTCAGGATCGAATGTCTCTTAAGTTGTGGCTAGAAATTTATTGTTATTAATTGCTGGCGATAGAAACATATTTTTCTTTTTTTTATCTCCTCGCGAGGATGACACAGTACGCTAAAACTGTTTTATCAAACACAAACTCAATTATCAACTAATTAATTATTGACAATTTAAAACGTAATATTGTTTATACTCAACGTGTCAAACGTGAAATTGTTAGAAAACGTATTCTCTTATTCCATTTAGAGCTCAAATCATAAACGATCGAATCACAGTGAGCCAAAAGTGATATGTAGTCTATAAGAGCATAGAGATGATATTGTGCTTTCAGAGGAAGTTCAAGAAAACTTCGATGCATCTGGCATTCGTTTCGATAATTCTCGAATTCATACACGGGATCATCGTACATATATACGCTACACATATTTGCGATGGCGTTCGATCGAGGCGAGAGAAACGCGCGAGAACATCGAGCTGGCCGGAGCAGATAACGAAACGTGCGGCGAGGAACGAGGCAGCGGGTGCTGCTTTCGCTGGTCGAGAAGCAACAAAACCGCAGCTCGGATATAGAGGACACATTGTGCGCGCGCGGACAGAGAGCGGAGGAACGCGTCGCAGCGAATCGACTGCTCGCCTCGCACCATCTCGTCAACTCGAGCACTCGCAGCCCCTGCGAGTGTTGCGCGTCCGTTCGTTACCACCGCGATACCATCTTCTCTTTTTCTCTTGAAGCGCATTCTGCTTGCTGCGGCGTGCCTGCGCGTCTTTTTTCACCTCGCCTTCTTCGACGCCCTTCGCTTGTTCCTCGTCGACGAACGTCCAGTCGTTGCAAACCGTTTGAGATTCGATTCTCGATCACAGATTTTCCTTCCTCTCGCGATTTTCTTCTTCATTCAACTAGTGGTGGGAAATTAAGGAATTACGTTGATTTAAAAATTCTGTTGCGTGTCGGTAATAATACGAGGTTGATAGAAGGGATGAGATATGCGATGTGAGTTTACTGGGCAGAATATGAAGTGCGCTAGTTTAGTAGAGAAAGTAGAGATATATGGAGCTGAAATATTGCGACTTTCTTGATTGTATTAATCAGATATGTGGATAGAAATTATCGTGTTTATTGAAATCCATAATGTTTGTTGCATAGTAGGACGAAATTTGTACCTACGAAATAATTATTCTTTCTGTTTGTCTCCTGTTTAAGCTGCTTAGAAGCGATAACCTGCAATTAATTGCATAAGTTAAAAAGTGGAGGAATGATGGTTTTTAATCATTTTCTCCAATTCAATTTTTAATCATTATTTCATCAAAAAAGTAATAACTCATACGCTTGTAAAAAAGAGACAGCGTGACGTGAATTTTACCTCATACCTATGAATACACGATAGATTTTAGCGCATGCTAAACATTTGACAGATGCTACGAAAATTATTAAACCTTCATAGATAAAATACATCAAAAAAGATTTTAAACGATAAAAAAACTCCTCATCGTTTATTATCATGTACAATCTGCTTGTATCTTGATAAGCAAAAGCTTAGGGCGCGACAAAATCCAGTCGCGACGATATTCTAATAACGGTTTACTACGTTCGAACATGCATCAATTAACCCTTCATTTCCAATTACGTGGCTCGGTAATTGCGAATAACGAGCGCCTCGATGATCATCGGTTTTCCCTCGCTTGGTTTACTCTCCTTCGACGGGGAAGAAAACAAGAGATAGTAAACGCGAACAAGACACTAAGATCATGCATTTAATTATGTCGATCCGATCTGCTGTGATTCTCGCTTTAACGCGCCGTTTTAGCGAACTGGACCTCGATTTTATAACCCAATGCGCTGGTTCGGTGTGATATTTACGGGACTCGTAACCGTGGCCACTTTTCACTTCGTTATCCGACTGTCGGCATCCAATCGGAGGTTCTTTATTATTCGACGAATCGGTGTTATCGCATCGAGAGACGCGTTGACGACGTCCTTTCATTGTGGCCTCTTCTTCTTTATTACCTCGCAGAAAGCTCCGATACGAGGCTCTCGTCACGGAAGTTAGTAAAGTGTGCTACCTCCATTATAAAAATTCCTTCGTGTACCGCGCCAAATTTTTGTCTTACTTTCGCTCGGGAATCTCGTGGGGAAAGCTTTCATTTCTAAAACGCTTAAACAAATTTCCATTAGCATTTATTCTCGTTATATAAAGATAGAACTTGTATTAGGGTGGTTATCTGCCTTCAAGCTCCTCGAGGATATCCACAAATAAATTAGATAACCAGATTAGTAAGAAATAGTAGATTATATAAATAAATGTAAGGTATTATTTTATATCGTATCTACACTTTTCTGTGAAATTTCGAAAAAAATTAATTATTTCATTATATGAGTCAATATTACTAACCGGCTAGAATTCTTTCTATTATATTGAATGAGGCCAACTTCTGCATAAAAGTACGTGTATATATTGCTCAAAATAATTAACGGATTATTTAGGCATTCGTTACATCCGAACATTTTTTTTCTCTTTTACAACTGTTTTAAATACCGTCTTTAACGCAATGTCATACGAATAGCGTATTACTCAAGTCTATAGAGTTTCTTCTTTCTCTCTGTTCATTTAGTTGATACGATAAAATCATCCATGCTAACAATTCTCTAATTATATTGACTAGTATATAATTTCTCCATACTAATTTCTTTTTCTAAACTCTATATCGTTCCCACAAAACAACATCTATTACCAATCTTCTGCTGTAAAATCCGTACTTTCATCGGAAGATTCGTATCAAAACGAGCTCTCTCTGATACAATAATTTCTCCAAACCGCCTTCCTTACGGCACCTCTTTCAAAAACCTTCACCTACGATTGCAAAGACTCTCCTCGAGGTTGACCACCTCCACTCCATTAAAAGCTAATTGCGGATTGTCGGTATCGCGAGGACTCGCATCGGGAGGCACACGTGCGTCCTGTGGATCTCGTTGATCGGTGGCGGTACCGAAAGGGTCGGTAGGAAGAAGGTGGAGACGACGAAGGTGCGTCGAGAAGGATGGCGAAGAAGAAAGAGGTAAGGTAGCTCTCGAAGCAGTCACTATCTGAGGGAGCACTCATCGCGGCCGCTTC
>NT_177349.1:865419-876593 GCF_000188095.3 Bombus impatiens | reverse complement strand
GCGCGGAATCATAATGGGCCATAATTGCATAAATATAATGTTAATTAACAATTAAGATTGCCGCTTTGCCTAATTGAATCGCCGCTCCTGCTAGCTGAGCGGAGAAGAGGGAGGACACCCCGTTTCCTCGTTCGATCGGTCGCCAAGTGGTCGGTAAAAGAGGGACAGGAGGGGACGTGGATCCGGAGAGGGCTTCGAGGTGGCTTTAAACGTAACGCCGTATCGGAAAATTATGCCGATGGTCGTACCTCGAGTATGCACAATGCACACGTTCGATACGAAACGCCCTCGGAGAAGCGTGACCGTGTGTCGCTTTAGAAAAACGCGTATTTATATATACACGGCCGATGCCGATTCGAAGAAATAAAGAAGGAAGAGTGGAAGGTTAGTCGGAGAAGAAACTGCCCGCGATGAGCACGGTCCATTCGCGCGGACCTGATAGCGAAGGCACGACGACGATCGGGCAACGTGAAATCGTGCCGAGAGAAAATTACGAGATATCGTTATTTTTAGCAATTATCCAGAGGAAGAGGGTGGAAAAGGAGAAAAAGGAGAAAAGGGAAGAAGTAAGCTGGTCAGTATTAAGGCGTCTAAATATATATATATATATACATATATATATATTTGTTACCTTTTATTGATAAGCTGCGACAAGTTCTAAGAGTTAAACACGTATTTAACTAGTTACGCGTAAATATTTAAATATCATAAATATTTATTAACGGAGAACATGCTAAATACATATTTTGGCACATTTAATACAAACAAGACGTGACGAACGAAACAGATGGAAGACAAAGGCAAAAAGATAAGACAAAGAATAATAATTGATAAACTAGTTATTACAAGTAATAACTGTTGGCGATGACTCACTCGGTTCAAGGCTGTTATAGAATCATGAAAAATATCGATTTCGTCATCGAGCTTGTTGACCGATATACACATTCGGTTAATAAAATTAAATTTATCGAAAGGAATACGGTGTTATTATATAAAAAGAGTAAATAGGAATTAAGAGCTAGATGCGATGCGGATAAAGTAACAGATATATCGCAAAATAGATAGAAAATAAAAGCAATGGGAAAAATTGAATTCGTACTAAATATCAGCAAGTATCTTAATACTTATATACGTAGGCTGAAGCAAGAAATCGTGTACGAAGATCTTCTAATGGTCTCTCTTCGCTGTGTTTCTTCTTACTCGAGAGGTCTGCACGTCGTTACATACACGATATCGACATACACGGTCGTTGAACCGGTACCATCTATGCCCGATGCGTATCGATCGCTCGATGGAGCACACGGAATTTCGGGGACGCAATTAGCGGCGTGCAGATGCAATAATAATTAATTCCCGTTAATCCTCGCGGAGTGAATCGACCGATAGTCCGCGGAGCTTTCCATGTACGAGGGAAATAAATGGAATCGCTCGCGATACGCCAGTCTCGAAATCTTTGATTGTGGATTCTGTGAGATCGTCGAAGCTTCGTATTCCACCTTCCCTTTGGTTCGATCCCCTTTTACTCCTTTGTGTCGATCCGGTGCACAGCCTCTGGCGAACAAATTTTATTCGGTTCCTTTTATTTTCTTGTTTCAGATGGTACAGGCGATCCAGGTCCTCCGGTTTCACCTCCTCGAGCTCGAAAAGGTGAGCACTTTTCAGATTCCACGTTTTCTTCCCATTTCCAAGGCTATATAAAATGTTAGAAAGAATTATGATTTTTTGTCTGATGTAGTTATATTTCTTACAACATTTTATATAGCTTCATAAATTAGTTAAGATCGATTAAAAAATAATATACTTAGTAATATACCTAGTAGTGTAATAATAGATATAATAATATCGTAACGTATGAAATTTCCTACTTTGTGCTATCAAGTTTCTAAATCTTAATTAGTTTTACCTTTTTCATAGATTACTTTATTATCGTTTTATCATTCCCGTATGTTTCTAATCCTTTAATTGTTAGATACATTAACAATAGTTGATGGACATTTCTTGAAACAAAACGGTATTCATTCTCGATAAAGAACCGCATAAAAACACCTTCCACGTCCACGTTTTTTAATTCTCTAAATTTTATATTACTTATCGTTTGAAAGGAAGTATTTTACAACTATTACATGTAGAAGCTCCTCAGGTTTCAGAAAAGAGGAGGATGCCAAAGACAATTCATTTCGAAATTGTGTGAAAGTATATACTTATAAATTTTATAAAAATATGATTTATCATGTTGTCTTCATACTCTACGGCCTATAATATAAGTGTAACGATGACTAGCATAAACCAAAGGGTATAGTTCCATTAACAACTGAACAAGTAGGTAAAACTGTAGAGTAAGCGCGAGGTTGACGCGTTTAGGTGAACTTTCAAGCGTACTAGCGAACGTCAGCGAGCGGCGTGTTCTCTCGTCCGCTCCAATTGTCGGGGATTACCGGGTGTCGCGGTAGATAAGCCGTTCGTAACGCTTGAAAAACAACTGTTACGGGCGGAGCGCAATTTTCCGTAATTGTAGTGAAAGCTCGGCACCACCCGTCCTCGGTCGTCGGTCAGCTATGGTGCACACCTTGGCGGTTTGCTCGGCTCGGGCCGAGTTCCAGCCGTAAGTGGCGTCATTTAGCTGTCCAATGGCCGCTAGACGTACGAACACGGTGCACGCTCCAAGTTGTTTGCATTGGAACGGCCATCTTTCTCCACCGAGATCGTGATTTTTTCCCTTGCCCCTCTCGTAAACCGGAAACCTGTAAATCGGAGTACATGTCTCGTATTAGATCGCATAAAATGGTACGAACTGTGTTATACCGAGAAGTCGAACATAGAGGACATGTATTAGCATATTCATTCTTAATACAAAAGGTAGTTAGTAAAATATAAATATAAATATTAATTACTAAGATCGAGTGATTAAATTATTCATCGAGCTTTGCATTAATCAGAACCTCTTTTAGTCATGGTGTTGAAAACGAATGTAGACGAGACAATTTTTATTACGTCAGTTTTAAATCCTGCAATCGCACAAAGGATTATTGGATAATTAAATTAGTTGAAATAGTTTATAAATATTATAGACGCATAAAATATCGACGGTCCATAACGAGTGACATAATTTAAACGAAACTCATTCACAAGTCTTCGATAATCCACAACGAAATTGCTTTGTAAAGCTAGTACAGGTATTACGATTAAAGATTCTATCGGCAGCAACTTTCGATTTTCCCCGAATTCTAATTAAGACAGGGTCGGAAGATACCGCGGCCGCGATCGGTCCCAGCGGACGTCGAAAAAGTTGCAGGTTGGTTCGTGTCACGGTTCAATCGACGACACGAGAGGAACAGCGGTCGGGATTAATTGAACCGGGCAGCCGGTTAATATTCCGCGTGCGTTCTCGCGTTGTTACTTCGGGACCAGGGTAAATAAATATTGCATTAGAAGGCCGGCATGTTTCGGCCCGTTTTTCCCCCGCTAACGATTGATAACCGTTCGACCGGTAAAGCCGGTGTACGCAACAGAAAAGAGAAAGGGAGAAGGAAAGAGAGTGCAAGTTTTCAGGAGGAGCTGTTTGCGTGGCCGCAGAATACCGGGGCGGGCCCCGTTCGGCCTGGCTACGCCGTTTTTGCGCCGATATTTTATCATACGAAATAGCGGACATCCATCGCATTTCCATCGAAATGGCAGCTGACGTGGCGGCAGCCATTGGCCAAGGGAGACCAGGCCGTCTCGATGCGCCCCTCGTGTATGTTGCTCCCTCTCGACAGGCCCGCCTGGATCGACCGGTCGATCCTGCAATTTTATACCAATTTTCCTCATTTGCCGCGATTACATTATTATAAAGGCTGGGGCTACCTACCGGCGAATCCACGTTGGCCTGGAGTACACGCGGGCCAACCCTTCTTCCTCTCTTTCTTCTTTAAGCATCCTGAGTAGGTACTTTTTCTTATGCACGTCGATTACTCGTGCAAAGAAATTCTGATGGTCGTGCCTGGTCCGTTACATGCAAAATCGTAATCACTATCGTCGTTCGTTTATTTAAGAAGTCTTGGCAAAAAGAATGATAAGAAAGATGCGTTAAGAAGACTGGAAATATAGCCAACTGGACGAGATTAAAACTAAAAGAAATAAATATGTATATACGAATTGTAACTTAAACGTTCAGGTTCTGTTGCGTTCTATCCGCTCAAACATAAATAACTTCCGCATCTTCCCACTGTATTAACAAGACGACTAGAAAACTGGACTGTAGAAATTGGAAGAACAGTAACATTTCTCTAGTTTCGTCAATTTTTATACATCGAAAGAATTACACGTACACTCCCACGAAAGATATCAATCGATTCTTCTACTGGAACGTCGAAAGTACAGATCGGAGTTGCAAGAAATCGGCGTACAGTCATCCTCCAATGGAAGACCGCTAAGAGATAAGAAACCGTCTCACCAGGATCAAGACGCCAAACCGATATTCGATTCCGATCGTAGCTTTTTCCTCCCACAAGTCCAGGCTCCTACGATTCCAATACGCCAACCAGTGGATTTATTTTAGCGAGATTGTCGGTCGCGATATCGGGGCGGGTCTCGAAAAGCCGCGACAAAACCTGGCCGCAATTTGGCACGGTGTGCGCCGCACTGGCATCGACGGTAATGAAGATTGAAACGTTCTTGGTCCCCGGAGTCCTCCGGGGACGAGCAGAGCCGGGACATGGAGGACGCGGAGCGAGCGAGCAAAGCGGAATGCAGCGAACGCGCGATCAAGAAGATTCCATAAATATCTGGAGCTCCGAGCAGCGAACGACAGACAGAGGACGAGAAAGTGATAGATGAAGAGAGAAACGAGACGAGAGAGGAAGAGGTGTATCGAGAGGGACGAGGATGTTTGACCAATAGGGAGAAGCATGGTAGCCCGCGGTGCTGCGCTTCGTGCATTTAACATTTTCGAGCCAATCGCGTATTAGCATAATTACGTTTTGCAGGGGCCCGGTGCGTGGAAGGAAGGTTTCTTCTTCTTTATTGCTCTTTCTCTCGTTTCGTTCAACTTTCTTGTTCGCTCTATACAACCTCTCTGCCTCCCTCCATCGCGAGTCGACCTCTCTTTCCACATCGATCTTTCCTTGAGTTGCAGCCTAGTTCGTCGTCTTCGTTCAGCTATCATGTTTTCCTCCGTTCGTCTTCGTCGTTCGTTCTTCTCCCTTGGACCTGTATACTCGTGACACACACCACCGTATATACACGCTATCACCGGTTAGAGAGCGGTAAATTTCTTATGGGGTATTATGGCGCACCGTGCATACCAACCGGGATTCATACCGGCGCAACACGCGGACACAACCCTCTCCTCCAGCTGCCCTACCTTAGAAACTGGTTCTAAGTTATACCTAGTCCTGTAGGGACATCCGCGTGCCTCCTTTCTCCGTTGTTCGGGTTATGTGTTTTCGTGGACATCTCGACGGCCAGGACATCCGGGTTGCTCCGCAGGCTGTTACCCTCTGCCTCCATTTCAGCGCCTTTTCGATCGTGAAGAATAGCGTAGCCGTGGCCCTTAAAAAGGATTCACCTATCTGGATCTCAATTGTTTATTTCGAAATTAATAGAGTCGGTTGTAAAATTAAAATTAGGACAAAATCTGTGAAAATTGAAAATAACTTTTTAAAAGTGCAGACTATAAGTATTCAATCTTCTTTAACATGGACTGCAAGGTTTTGACTACAAAAAGAGAGGTTAAATAATAATATCTATGATATATCTGTTCCACAAGACGGTCCCTGATATGAGATGCGTCTCCATTAGCGAATGTGTTGGCGAACACTGTTCGCGAATTAAACGTTCGAAAACCAGAATGACTCCCCACTCCTTCCGTTCGCCAGGACCAAGATGTCATCTATAGCCGAATGGAACGCATAGTACGAGTCGTTCGTAGGCGTACACCCGGTATATAGGTATCGTGCGTGCCGTAAGGGGTGGTCAGGTTGTGAATCGGGGCACGGTAGAGGAACTGAGACAGACACCCCGAAACCTTCATTACCTTCGGCTTCAAAGGAACCCATTGTGCCGTAAATGGGGTTCGCTCTGCGCTCCTCTTTCCTTCTTTCTTTCTTTTTTTCCTCCTCTTCTTTCTTTCTTTCCCTCCTTTCCTCGCTGTGTTCCTGCGCGTACCCCGGATCCGTTCCATTCTTCGAGCCGTTTGCCTTTCCGAGAGGCCGTCGACAGAAAGGGATGAGGTACAAGAAGAGAGAGTACAAAGAGGGAGAGACACTTGCTCGTTCGTTTCTTCGTTTACGTAAATTCTCGAGTAATTTCGGGGGTCGAATGAAAGGAGGAACGAGGGGGAGGCTGGAGGTACGCGAAGTTCTTGGGGGCGGAGAGGGCACGTCGCGATGGTATAATGTCGCCTCGTGCGGAACCTCCCCTCGCACGATCCAAGGGGAGGAGAAAGGAGGCAGAGAAAGGAAGAAGGGACAACGGGCCGTTTAAGAAGTCTTTGAATCGAGAACTCGTTTCGAATGGAGGGCCCGCTGCTCTCCGTTCGTCGGCGACACGCTTCTTCTCGCTGTCGCTGTCCCTTTTCAGCCGGAACATCGACGGTCACCGCGGACTGGTTGAACTCTCTCAAACGGAAACTCGCGGGGATCTATCTGGGCGTGAACACCCGTAAGCAAGGGAATTTTCTTCTTTCCCTAGATAATCTAACAAATGCAATTTTAGTTCTTAGAAGTATTACTTAGTCGATCGTAATATAATTTTGAAAATATCACGTGGGTTTACGGAATAGCGCGTTTACTCCAAGCTTCTTTCTGTTTATTTGCTGTTTATATCCTTGGACGAAGGTACGTGTTACGATCTTTATTTTTATGTATTTATGTAACGATAACGAGGAAGATAGAATGTTGACGGGAAAATCTCTGACGCGCAATAGGGACGAAATCCGGCGGTTTGGACAACTGGCGAGCCATCGAATCGACACCCCTATCCGCTCGCAACTTGTTAAATCGGCCATAAAATGGGAATAATCTCGAGTTACAGGCGACGTTGTCGCTGTAGCTGGTATCGTGCTCGGTCATCGCGAACCAGCCTCGATTTTTCGTCTCCTTCTGTGGCGTTTCTTCTACACGCGCAGAGGAGAGCCACCTTCCGGTAATGGCGTTGCCTCCGGTGTCGCATGTACCTTACGGAGGAACACGAGAAGCGTTCGCGGGGACGCGATGAAAGCGATACCCCTCGCTGTTTGCAAGTGTATACGCTCTCTCTTTTTATTCCTATTCGTGGCTTTTATTTCGGCCTCGGAGTGGCACGTGAAAGTTTACGCCCGCGGTTCATCGCAGAAATTAAATACCACCGCGCTTCGCCGGATAATTCCATCGATAGGACGAAGAGGAGAAGAGCTTTCACCTTCTTCGATGGAACCAGAAAGTTGACGAGGAGAGAAGGAAATGGCGATCCTTTGAGACACTCGATATTTTCCGTGCCATGTTCTTCTACCACCGCGAACCGTTCGCCGTATCAGAAAATCCGAGAACCTAGTACCCGCTTGGATGAATTAGATACCAAAGAAGTGCTGCGCCTCCTAGCATATCCTTGGCTTTAGGACAGGGGGATACTGTGTCAACCATGCGGCAGTGCGAGCTGTGAAAGGATATGATATTGTAAGTGGAACGGCAGAAGAATCGTCCGAAGCCTCAAATTTGAATATTTATCATTATGTGATGGTAGTTCTCGAATCTTCTAGTTAAATTTGAACAACATTTTTTTAAGGGGGTTTCTATTTGGTTTTCTTCTTTACGTACATCTTTGTTCACTAGCATCGAAACACTTGCTGGTCTTGTATAAAACACGATATTGGAGTCTATCATAGAAACGATTGAACCTTGTACCTGCGCAAAATATGGTTCCGAAATGTACTATAGCGACACATGGTCATAAGACGATTCGAATCGAGGATGACTCATGTTGTTGTTTTGCCTGGGAGTGTTAATACCGTTTTGATATACGAAATGTAATAATAAACAAACTCCGGGCAAGACAATATGGCCGCTACACGCAACCATCAACCGAAGTCGAATTTAAACTTTCTGGTACTCTCCCCACTAATATAAATAAACGAACACGATCAAGTGAGTTAGTATCACAATCAGTGAGTTAGTATCGAGCAATCTTATAGCGATTAATATCGAGCGAACGTACTGATTACCGTGTATAACACTGAGCGAACGACGACTAACTCTGCACTACAAATAATTTTAAATACATTGACTACACTAAGCATTAACCCGTCTCGTCACTACATACATCAACACGTACAATCGTACACCACAGTACGATGAAAATTGACAGAAACCGTTTGCTAGAGAAGTAGAGGAATAATAAATTAACAATTATATGTTATCCTCACAATCTCCGAGGTAAAATTCATTAAAGAAATTTGCAGTGAAATTAAATGGGGAACTCGTGGAACGTATAATTTATCTGAGATAGCAATCTTTAATGATTTTAACAATTTCTCGTAAGTAATCTAGTATTCATGAGTGGGGATGTAAATTTCTCGACATATCACCTGTTATACATGTGATAGATATTTAAAAAACCTGCAGGCAGATCACCAGGCCCTTTTACTCGTGACAAGAAGTCGGAGTAGAAAATGGTCACGCAGTTTCTAATAAAAGTCGAAAGCGGTCAATGTCGTAGAGGATCCGTTGGATCCTGTGTCAGTGACGGTTGGACCGATCGTCTGCGGTATAGGGTGACGCGATTCAGAGGGCCGATAGATGGCAAAAATTCGTGTCCGCGATGCATCGTATCATGTTCTAGATCATGAGCCGAATACTGGAGAGGTTTTTGGTGAACGCGGAGTACGGTATCAACTTCGAGCATCCACTCACGCGAGCCGATACAAACTATCCGCGGCACGGTCTCTTTTGGGCCGGAAGTTAGAGCGGTTAAAAGCGATTATAGAGACGGGAGATTCGAGTTTCACGCGATGCCAAGTTCGAAAAACGATTTTTGCTCAGTGATGGGGTCGGGGTGTGTTCCGAGCTCGTGTACGAGCGGTAAAAAATGGCTCGATAACCGTGTTCTGTGCTCGCCACGTACACAGAGAAAGACGTACGGTGTAGGTGAACGCTTCTCAGCGTTCAGGCCGTGGCTCCTTTCGGCGATCCGTCCCGGGGAGGAGAGAAAGAGAGAAAAAGAGAGAAGGAAAGACGGAACCCCGTTTCTTTTCTTCGGTGAGCATTGTCGGCCGGTTCGACTCGACTCCCGGCGGATCAAATTCTAACCAGTCCAGCATTATAGCTGCTGTCCTTCGAGCTCTCTCTCCACCGCCCCCCTCGCCGCCCTTTTGGTCCCGCGTTAAAGAGAGTCTAGTCATCTCGAGGAGGCATTGTGTTACCGTGCTCCGTAGCATAGTTGGTACTTGGAAGAAAATTCTGGAGAACCTCGTGCGCGCCACCATGAGAACCACGATCTCGCTGACCCAGTGTATATACGTATAGCCAACGCGGCCGTCTTTGTCGATCTTCGATGTTCTTCATGAAGAAGCATTACAGAATGGAGGAAAAAAGAGGAAAAGAATCTCGGAGCAAGAAGTATAAAATACCGTACTATGTAACGTACTAAACGTGACAACATACGGTATGGTACGATCTATGAAAAGAGGATCGACTGCGGATCGGTTTCGCGTCCGATCAAGCGTTCTCTCGCATACGTTTAACGCATGATAAACGCGTGCATTGTCTACGGTGGTCGGTGTCGGCCACGGCCTTCCACCATTGGACGGTGCCGCCTACGGCAAAGATGGCCGTCTTCTCTATTACATATAAATGCCTAATAAGAAGAACGTCGTATAAGTATCTACTAGGTGGATAGGTTGCCGAGAGGCAGCCAGGCAGAGCCTGTTGGAGAAGTCCGTCGAGAAGGGAAAAGAAGAGAAGAAGAGAAGAGGAGAGAAGAGAGAGGCCAGGAAGAAAGCGCGTGTACGCGCTTGCAACGAGAGAAGACACGCCGCCTCGTAATGCGCCTGGCTTCTCTCCGTTCCTCCTCCCTGTCGATTTACATATAACAAGATAAGCGTTTTTATTTGCTTTTGCTTATATAATACATTTTTTCTAAACCGAATCGAGCGACCAGGCAGAGGCGAAGTCGGTCCAAGGACCGGGGGGTAGGGAAAGGGGAGCGGGAGGAGGATGAACCGTGAGGAGGACGCTGGAGGACCGGGTATCCTATAGGCCTGTCAGACCTCATTTGCATACATAACATTCTGGTCGACTGGACACCGGTCAGACCTCCTCGCTCCCTCTCGCTTCGACTCGCTATCGACGATACAACGGGTCTCGTTGCTCGCTGCCGGACCGCTTCCACGGCCTCGAGATGCAACGAGCTCTTCGCCGGCCTCCTCCATCTTTGTGTATCGATACCAGCGTTCGTATCGGCCTCGCCATCCCGCGCGCGGCCCTTTCGGAACCGTGGCTTCGATGGTGAAAATACCGGGTGAACGTTTTACCCGAAGCCCATATGATCGTGGGTCCATTCCGATTCGACCAAACGAAATCATTGCCAATTTAGCCGATGTTTATAGCGGTTATAAGAATATTGAAATTACGGAATTAATCGAAGAGACAAGAAAGAGAGAGAGAGAGAGAGAGAGAGAGAGAGAGAGAGAGAGAGAGAGAGAAAGTGAAAGTCTCGGTTTAAATAACTCGTCTCGACGGTGCCTAGAATAGGTCAAGACTCGTTTGTACCATTTCGAATATCTGTATTACGTGACATTCAAACGTCCATCAAAGATGTCCAATGTTTAATTCAATTCGTTTTTTCTTTATGCAATCGTAGGTCCATGAACTATGCGACAATTTCTGCCACCGGTACATCAGCTGCTTAAAAGGAAAGATGCCGATCGACCTAGTGATCGACGATAGGGAGAGCTCGAAACCGCCGGAGATCGGGAACGGTCTGGACGGTGGCGGACCAAGGAGCACCGCTGACAGCACCAGTCACACAGACGGAGCGAGCACGCCGGACGTCGTGAGTACCTCACCATCGTCAACGTCTTATTATCCGCACGACGCGATCACCCCCCACCATCACCACCACCACCATCACCACCACCACCACCAGAGCCAGAATAATAATAACAATAATAATAATCACGCCGGTATCGGCAGTACCGCCACTACCACCCCCTTGCAACTGAG
>NT_177349.1:852563-864426 GCF_000188095.3 Bombus impatiens | reverse complement strand
CCTCGCCGCACGCAGCCGCATCCGCGCCCCCTGCGCACGCGCACGCCGCCCTCGCCGCCTACCACAGCATCAGCTCGGCCGTTTATCCGTGCTCGTAATAGACGACGCGACTTCCGTGTCGATACCGCGAGACCTTTTCTCTTTCTATCCCTCTGTTACCCTCTTCTATTAAGTCTTTTTCCAATTCTATTGTCATTGCGCGTTATTCTGTTTCAACCTCTACTACTATTACTACTTCTTTTTTTTCTTCTCCATCTTCTTCTTTTTCTTCTTCTTACGATCCTTTATCCAATTTATACGTTGTCTGGCTATTCTTCGTCATCTAGACGTTTCGGTCATTCGTATTCCCCTCTGGTGACAATCTTTCTTCGAGATCTACTTCCTCTTTGTCAGCTGTGAAAATTAAAGGAGTTCGAACGTTCTTTTTATCTTGCGATCAGCCTCGTGGTTATATCCCGTCGCGTCTTAGTCTTTTGAAATGAGAAATTTGATGAGATCGCTTGTGACCCATGCGTCAGGATGGTTCGATCGCGACTGACCGTAGCGGGAACCACCGCGAACGCGCACGGCGCCCTCTTGATTCGTCCTCGTGGCTCGAGGTCACGTGTGTACACGTCTGGGCAGAAGTGCCATCCGAATGAACCACGCGAGCCGCTCGAAGAAAGATGTGTACCTAGACACGTTCTGCTCGTAACGCTTTCTCTTTCCTCTTCTTTTTCTTCTTCTTCCAGTTCTTCTTTTTCTTCTTCTTCGACTTTCCTCTTGTACTTCGTTTCTTCGTCCAAATCTTACGAACCAAGTTTCGACGATGAAAAAAATCGAGGGTTGCAGGGGTGTCACGTACGGGTCGTTAGGTTACGGTAACGCACACGATAGGTCGCGAATTGTTGGACTGGCGCTACTTGTCGGAATTTCCAGTACGTTGCTAGCGAGTGTCTCGTACTGCTCCAAGCAAAGGACGAGTGTTATTCTGTTTGGCACTTGGCTGGCTTTTGAGTTCATTCACGTTCCGTTTTTTTTCTCTCTTTTACTTCCGTTCTCTTCCACTCTGTCACTACCTTTCTGTCTTTCTCTCTGTTAAACGTTGCTCAATCCGTAGAGAAAAACCGTTCAGTTCACATCGTATGTACATAATTTTACACACGGTCTCAAAACATTCTCCGAATTCTTCCTTCGAGGGCTTCCTCGCGTTGATTCAGGTCGCTAAAGGAAACCACTCAAAGATTCCACTCTACCTCCTTCGTCTAGAAGCTACAGACGGTGCAATGAAATTTATCGCAGGAATTTCTCCACAAATGGTTCTATACGGAAATACCATGTGTCAGCCAAAGTTCGGGCAAGTTCGCTCTTACGGACGATTACGTAAGATCGCGACGTGCTAAGCGAGGAAGAACGCTTCTAAATTCGTCCCGAGTCAGAGACACCAGCCGTCCGATGACATCGATTTTCGGCTAGTGTTCCGCTTTCAAAACACGTCCGGAGATGTCCTCGTCCCTCCGAGACCGCCGTTTCGAGGTCCAACCAGTCACGATGAGCTATTATAGCCGAACGGGACCTCATGCAATCAATTCTACGTTTCGAACCTGTTGTTCTCAGGCGCTTATGCTTCTTCTTCTTCGTCTTCTTCTTCTTCTTCTTCTTCTTCTTCTTCTTCTTCTTCTTCTTCTTCCTTCCTTGGTTTCGGTCTTGAGCGTCGTCGTGATAGCACGTGGTTCACACGCCACGTGCCCCGCCGAAGAAACGACTGACGCGTCCACCCTTTCTCTTTTTGTCTTTCTCTACCCCCTTTTTCCTTCTGTTCTCCAAAAACGAAAGGTCTGTCGCGGTGCGGCACAGTGCACGGAATTTCGTGAACAAACACGGGCATTATAGTGAAGAAACGGCCGCGTACGGCGACTCGGTGTGCTAGAGAAGGTCGTTAGGCGAGGATCAGGCATTCGAGGGGCACACGAACAAGAGCGATAGTCGTTTAGGTAGGTCGTTTCTTAGGTTTCGCGCGATTCGTTGCCACCTATAGCGTTTCTTTTAGTCACCCGAACTAATAATATTTACGATAGTTGACTTGCAACTTTTTACACTTTCGATATGGAAGATTATTTTAATTCGTTTCTCTTATAACATAACTTAGGACATAACTCGATTCGAACATCGATGTATTGAATTTATTTTAAACGACTGACAATATCTCCCGTTCTTTGAACGCGATGAACGAGAGCAACAGATCGCGCGTGTCTGTCGAAACCGGGGAACCCCAAATCGTTCTTCTTGCTCTAGTTTTGTCTTCTTTCGTTTGTCCCCCTCGATTGTTCCCCGTTTGGATACTCCAGAGCCGGGGAAACGCGCTCAGCGTCGCGGATCGCGCGATCGATAGTATCGCGAGCGGTAGGCGTGTTTATGACAGGCGTTATATCGTCTACGCGGCGTCTGCTTTCTGAATGGTCCTGGCTCGTGGGCATGTGGAAGGTCGCGCGTATCGTGGACCATAGTATCGTGTTTGGGTAGAAGAAAAAAAGAAAACGAGCGAGAAAAGAAGAAAATAGATCAGAAACAAGCGCGAAAGAGAGGAGAATATGAAAGAGAGGACGAGTGAAAACGACGAGACGGTCGTTCGTGGACATCGCGTCGGGGCGTGAGCGATGCGAATTCATTGCTGAACCGAACTATTAATCGTGATCAGAATATACGTAATAGGATGTAAGGCTTATAACGCGTAACAAAATGAATTTTGTGTCTATTTTTAAACGGGAAAACTTGTTCAAGTTATTTCTAATTTAAGAATGAAGTACGTGTGCAACGGAGAGTGGAAACGATGAGAGTGCGAATGAGAGCGAGTGCTAGAGAAAAAGGTGAGAATGGGAACGCTCATAGAAAGAGTCGTTCAGCGGTGGTAGACGTAAAATAGTTTTTAACTTATTAGTAGCTTTCGATTAGTAGTTACCGGGCGGAACAAGCGTAACTGACGTTGATCTGATTGAAAAAAGGACACGAAGGAATAGCGTTAATTGTACAGCGATAGAGCGGTCTCGACGATTTCACCCTGCTTAAAGTACATCGATAGATCTTCAGCAAGCATATTCCTATATCTCTGAACACTGAATGGATACGAAACTCGATCATTTTAAATTATAAATTTAAGAATGTGGTAGTCTAGGAATCTATCAAGGGTATATTAAGCAGGGTGTCTCGTAACGATCTACGGAAAAATCGAGACTCGATCTCGGAGGTGCACGCGATCGAAAGAGAACAAAAACGGAGACACCCACGGTGAAGCGCGTGCAAAACAGCGACGAGAGCAGAGAACTGAGCGAGATGCCCAGAAGTCGTACGCGATCGAACTATCATCACCAGAACACTAGGTCTCGGTACTCGTAACTAGGGAGTTGTGTGAGGTACAAGTCCTGGCCGGCAGGGCGCGCGAGGTCCACCCCCAATCCCCGTACTTAATAACCCTTGATTTGTGCTGCAGTAAAAATAAAACAAAAAAGAGAAATAATAATAAAGAACAATAAAAAAAAAAATCAACGAAACGATGAAACTTTCTGCATATACACTGATAGGAAGGGGTATCGAGAGAAGCAAGAGGCAGAAGGAGCCGAACGAGCCCCTCAGCTGGTGCCCGTCGTAGAAAACGAGCCTCGAGAGCTCCTTGACCCTGGAAATTAGCATTTTCTACACGCGAACCGATACATATGCGATTCGCTGACACTCACTTATACGAATACATACATACACACATCTATAGACTAATACACGGAACACGATCGTTATGAATCACAGGAGCACACGAGAGACTTATACAAGCGGACACACGCGAACATTTGAACCAAATCGTCTCGCGGGTGTACGCTGCCAGGTACATGATCTACCGGTATACGCGACGATACACATTTACTATCAGAGGGAAATATATACACAATTACCATGCAGGTATATAATGTATATACATATAGAGTAGAGTCTATGGGGAACAAACGTTGATCACTGACGGCAAGTACGTAACGTGGAAATAGGGTACAGGGCGCAGGGCACCAGACGAGGGAGGAACGTTCTCCAAGGCTCCTCGTGTTTCAATGTTCTCCCTTTGCTCCTTTTACATGACCAGCCCCAAATTAGGGTCTGAAATGAACGACGAAATGCAAGAAACAAAAGACGAAAAAATATGACGAAACAAAAATATAATGACGAAAGATTTCAATAATAAACATATATTATGCAACGATTGAAAAAAAGAAAGACAAATGCAAGGGTGTGTACGGAGGTTGGAAGGTGGGCTCCGGCACCAGTCGGTCGGAACCCTAGTTACGAGTGCCGAACCTAGGGTCGAGAGACCTCGAACACGGGTCTCTCGGCTTTTCTTTCTTTCTCCCCCTGAAAGAAAATAACGCTATGGATCCTGGGAAACGACACACGGTGGAGTGTCGAACGGAACACAGACAGCCCGATGGAAGTTGCCATGTTTGAAGAGACCGGGCTGAAGAAATGGAGAACCGCGCTACCGGTGTTCTCCGACGTGTCTTCTATTCGATCATTACATTGTATGTATCCATAACGACGCTCAATTTTTACATATTTCGCTCTGGAGGATAAGCTGCGTTTTCCTATTATAAGTCTCGTTTGTTCATTTTTTTTTTTTGTTCACCGCGCGGATTTGTACATTTTTTTACGCCTATTTTTTTGATTATTCAATTCTCGTTTGTTGCGTCTTCCAGTTGAGAATCGTTGGAATTTGTATATTTTTTGATTACCGCAACTTTATAGTAGAAGATAGAGAATATATAATTGATCGTTGCATCGCGATATTTACGTGATATTCTTCCTTTGTCTTTTTTAATCATTTCTTTTCGTACTATTGTTCTCGACACATAGAACTTGATCGAAAAGTTGTGTACTTACTACGATTATTAGAAGTTTACGCAAAAACAGATTTGCTCCAATTTACGCTTATCGAACGAACGACCGGATCACACGCGGAGCGTCTTCTCGAGCGCGTTCACGAGATGAACCACGCATATAGGTGATGATAAAACTGATGTGAATACATAGTGCCATAGGTGCAGGGCAGGCGCTCACGCGTGCGCTCAGACTGTGTACTTAATTATCATTAATCAAAATCTTACTAACTAATGGCTTCGACGCGAATGAAGCATGTGTCGATTGACCACGATCGCTTGACAGTCGATGCTGTGACATGAGAGACAAATCGGGACGAATCTACTTGTTTTTATTTGTACACGATTCATTTCCTGATTGAAGATCGCGAGCCACGTTTGTTGTTTTTCCCTCGATTTTAATATGATTTCGGTGGAAAAGTTCATTTTATTCGAATAAATTGTTGATAAATTGTCACATTTGTTATTCATTGCGACAGTTTCCTACTTAAGGTATAACGAGAGACTGACAGTTAGGGATCAGTTGTTACGAAGATGTATCGTATTACAATCTAACGCGTATATCAGTTTAGTGCATCGATAGAACGAGCTCTTCCACCGATCTAATGTTTTCAATTTCGCGATAATGCATGGATCTCTCTGCGATCGTGGTCGAATCGTTTCACGGAGATGTTCGGTCCATATGGCTTGCGTCTCACGTGCTCTGTACACTTATTATTTTTGGGCGGGCGAGGCTGGCCTCGACAAACATTGAGGAAGCTCTCGTAAAGGCGAGAAGAGGCGAGCGATCGCTGTTCGATCGATTCCTCCTTCTATCAAGTGAAAAACTATCGTTTGTCGAGGATGTCGCCTTTTATATATTTCTTCTTTTATTCTTATTCTTTTCTTTCGTCGAATAACATTGTACGTACTTCGTTCTTCGTTTTTAGATTTTGTTCGTTTCGTATCTTGTTTCGTGCGGTTGTTAACGTTTAGTCGAGACGAGACTTTACTCTTTCACCGTGCAAAGTCACATATGTATACGCGCGTGAGTAGTTGAATGAGTTTACGAAACGCATACGGACACTTAGAGGGTCACACGACACGCACGCGCGCGCACACACGAAACACACAAGCAGTCACAACTATATGGAGAGACATACGCGGCACACTCGCACACGTAGATCACACACGTATATTCAGCGGCAAAGAGAAGAACGTGTACACGCTGTTTCAATTAACCGACGGTACATAATTATTGACGCGCGTCGGGAGAGACGCTCTCTTTCTCTCTCTTGTACACATCGACGGACATTGTGCATGTATGTGTGTTTACGATTACATCTTTTACCTAAACGTAGGCTTAAGGAACGATTGGATGAGATTTGGTACGGAGAGGGATCGGGCGTAGTATCGAAAAGAAAAGAGATGAAGGAAAAAGAAGAAGCGACGAGAAAATAAAAAGAAGGCGGACTCACCCGAACAATTGTATACGACTAGCATTACATAGCGATAATATATTACCGATAATGATAAACTTGTTTAAACTATTGTCTCAATCAACGTATTTTCATTATAAATAAATGTTAGCCTTTTGTTGAGTTAAAAGAAGAAAAAGAATATGAATGAATTACGAGAGATGAACAATACATTCACTTGCCTGGTAATTTCCATTAAGAAAAAAAACACCGATATCAATGAGATCTTCGCTCGAGATAAAAAAAACGAAGCCTCCAGCTCCTATCCCTGTGCATGCAGAACACCTTCGTGTCTTTTTTAATTAAAGCGTCAACGCACGGCTGTGCGTCGTCATGCGCTCCGATCGTCGCTGTTCCTCGTCGTCTATGTCGTCGTCATCGTCGTCGTCTTCGTCATGCTCGTAGTCGTCGTTGGTTGTGTAATTGCGATCGGCTTAATTAAATTCCCTCGACTCATCGTCGAACGCTTGAGCGTAAGGGAAGACGTCTTCGTCCTCTCGACGTGTGACAATAATGGCGAATACACGACGAATCGCGAGGATAGAGACGATTCCTGGAACGATTCCTGGAACGATAAACTCGTCCATCGAGATCGTGGGAATTAATTAAGACATGAGTCAGGGAAACGCGTTCGGCGTGGTAAAGATTTCGCCGGATTCGCCTCGATTTTGGCTCAAGGACGATGTGGATCGTTTTCGAGAGAGCAGGAGGATATCGATCATCAAATTGCGAAGACGAGGCTGCAGAGAGGAACAACGTGGACGATATTCCCTGGAGGAACGACACACACCGGACGCGACGAGGGAATATTAGCAGAAGCTTGGCCATAAATCTCGGTTAACCCTCCGCTAATAAATATTTAACCCTTTAAATTTGCAACAACCCTCGGCGCGTGTAGCGATTTGCATAAGACTTCTATTTCATTTACACATCGCATAATTGAATATTTAAATTCAATTGCCTGCCGTTACGCGCTCGCTGTTCCGAGCCGCAAAACTGCAGTAAAACTTGTAACAGGGCCACTTTCCATCCCCCGAAAACCCACCCCCGTTTCGAGGCTGGCCTCTTCCATGGCGAGAGGAACGGCCTCCTAACCTACCCTTCGCGATCCACGCTGCGATCAACCCTTGGAAACTGCTTCGAGAATATTTCGCCGCCCCCGGGGAACCAAGAGGGACGGACAGATTCTTACCTCGGCGAACGTAACGCGTAAGAAGTCTTCTTCGCTCCCTTGATCGTACCTTTATATCCCCGATAGTCACTCGCCCCCAAAGAATACCTCTCTTACGACGAATTGCGATAATTCGTCTCTTGTGGTGGTAAAATAATTTTTAGAATTGTTTTCAGGATGATTATCGCGGGGTTTAACGCGTTAATATTTATGGCATCAGTTGTCATAGTGATATGTTGGTAGATTAAATTAGATCGAAACAAATGACAAAGCAATTAATTTTGTGTCTATAGAAAATGTTTTAACTCATTCGCTCACAAATTATTCAGGGGCTACAAACATATAATTTTTCTGCCTGTTATATGTCAAAAAAGTAATTTAAACGAACACTTTGACATTTCGAAAATCGAATGATTTACGATACTATTCGCGAAGAACGAAAGATTTAACAAAGCCTTTTTTAATATTAGACCAAAGATTATGACATGATCTAAGACACGTTTGATCTTTCCGGAAGGGATGCAGAATGGCAATCACGTGGGCGATACTCGCGTCGCGTCGCGAAACTTCGCGTTCCACTAGCCAAATTAAAACCGAACCCTCCGGTCCTCTTGTTTTCCTCATTTTTTCTCGGTGCTCGTCCCGCCGCTAAATATTTTTAGAAGCGTTTCATCGAGTGACGAACGCGTATATACGCGCCACGTGTCGAGGCCCGTTCGTGCTTCGTGGTGAATGTCCTCGCGCCTTCTCCTCCTCTTCTCCTCCTCCATATTCTTCTTCTTCTTCTTCTTCTTCGTCGGGGTTCGCAACAACGATCTCTTCTACATTCTCATAGCGACATCTGGTGTCGCGGCACGTATATGGCCGTTAGCACTTTCACGAAAGGGATTACCATTGTCACGTTATTCATGCTAACGATGATCGGCTGAGATCGGTTGCGACGATAATCGCCATGTCACTAAAATCGAGGAGGCGGTCATTGTGAGCGACATACTGACAGCATAATAAATTATCCTTTCCTTCTCCCTCCTCTCTCCTTTCGTCTGTCCTCGCTCTTTCTTGCTCGCTCTTCGACATCCTCGCGTTCTCCAGACTTTTGCCCGGTTGTCGTACGGATCTTCCTCTTTCCCTTTTGCGAGATGATGCGCGTACCGGTACGTGTAGCGTTGTAACGCGATACAAGACGGTCCGGCACACCCGTCCCCCGACAATAATCGCGAGGACAGCCAGCGATTATATCGCGAGAACAGTGCCATTCTTTGGTCGCTGTTTATAGGACCCGTTTGACCAGTCGCCATCGTTCCAATTGCGACTGTGGAGAAATTAGCGCCGCTATGAGGCTCTCGGAAGAGTTCAGATTAAATTTTATCGTGTACCTACCATATTGCCTGAATCTCTTTCGATGTAACTGCTCGATTTGGACAGCCGGTAATTAAGCATTTTTCTTTTTAACGCGATTATTCATTTTTTTCCTTGAGAAAAGTATTAAAGATAATTACATAATTTCTACCATGGGAAAATTTTGTTCTTGGATACACACTGATACTCGTAATTATTCGAGTAATTTCACTAGTCGATTGACTGTTTTAATGGTTTAGATTGAAGTCACGTACAATCTTTAATTGATGATACAACCAAAGCAGCGTTCATTCTTCCAAAAGAAGATCGAGTGCGTTAATAATGGGGAGAAACACTTAATTGACTTTTATAGTAGAAGTGAAGTATACAAGTACGTATGAACGAAAAAAAATCGAAATAATGTCTTTGTCAATGGGTCAGTTGATAATATTCTCATTATGAGTAGAATGAGGGATGAATCTAAAATGTATAATACATATATTCCCGTTTGCATATTAATTAAGTTACAACGTTGCGTCGTCCTGGGTATGAAAGCCATGATGCTCATTTCTCATCCGTGATACGCAACACTACACGTATACACATCACTTGGCACCTACCACTTAAGCAATTTTTCACAACGATATATGTGCCGAGACCGACGATTATTCAAAATATTCCCGAAGCAGCTATGGTGCATGCCACATAACTCTGTTTCTTAGACCTCGTTTCTTTTTTCTTCATGCCGAACTATTTCTTAAACTTTAAGGTTGATTCCTGAATTACACTTTAATAAAATACTTTAAATATACTGTTGGAATATTTACCTCTATTGGAATATTTAATTAAAAACGATTTAATTAAGAATACTAGATTGTTATTTACTTTTTTATTCTATTTACAATTTTTCACCATGAACGAAATATATTTAATTCGTGTCTTATCCACGAGAATATATCGAAAATTTTTCATCACCATTGAAGGGGCAGAAATAGTTTCCGAAAGTTGATGCTGTATCTTCTATAATACCATGGAAACTAGACGTTCTGTAGTTTGTTTTCTCCAATTACGTATTACTGAATTTTGGAAATTTACAAAAAATTTATGAAGAAGATAATACTATCTACCCTCGAATTTCAAATTCTATTAATAGAACATTCATAGTTTCACTTAGATATACTTTCATAAGTAACTTTTGAAAATTACATGCTCATTTGATAGAAAAATACAAAAATTGAATAATACAACACAGAACACCCCAATTTCGTTAACAAAAATTTTACCCCGCCATCAATGTCTACCTGTCTGTTCAACCCAAGTACGTAATAAGGAACGTGCTCACGAGGTAATATTCATAAATCCTGAACGAAAGCGAGGCTGCTGATGGCCGCGTCGTCGTTTTTTCCTCGCATCCCGACCGCACCAGCCACAAAGGAAAATCCGCTTGGATCGCCGCAAAACCGCGCGATACAAACGTCCGGAGAGCCGCGTTCCCACACCCACGCGACCATAGAGACCTTCCTAAAGATGTGTAATCATCACACGCTTATTTCAGACCCATGCTCGCGATAAGTATAACGAGTAAACGGATCAATTGCGTTACGTGACATTAGAACCGACTGTCTATACTAGTAAGCATGCCAAACTATACGTATAGTAAACATACGTTTTGATGTCATCATGTTACATCGTCTTCTTCGTCAACGACACGTGTGTACGAATAGGTAAAGACGTCATGTGATGTCACTCGTAAATCTTCTCATCTCGTGGAAAATTCCCTATCGAGACGTTAAGCAATTTCTGTGTACACGTGCCTCTTACCTAAGATAGATAAATCCGCGGTAATTTGCTCGTGACGGTAGTTTCAACTCAATTTTGTCTGTGGGTTTACGTTATGTTATTCGTCTGTGACTCGAATTTATACACGAATCGTGTGTAGACGATTTTTGGTGACGAATGTTTTGGCTCCTTCCTCGATAATTTTTATATATATAAAGATTTCGTAAAGAACACCATTACATTGGTGTTTTAAGCTTTCGAGACTGGTTTTCGAGATTCTAATAGTTATCCGGATTACATGATTATTATGAAACGGTGTTTCTAATTGATTCTATACAACGAATCGATAATCGTAGTCATAGATAGTGACGTAATATATTCCGTCTAATATCGAAACTGTCCCCGATTAAACGTCTCTATAATTAACGAACAAATGTCCATCGTAATATATGCACTAGCAACCATAAACATTTGGAAACATAGAAAAGCAGTTATAAAATTCAATTCATTGTCGATTGGTTTCGTATCACTGAAATCTTTTCATTTATTTTTTTGAAGCTAAGCGTGTGTTCTTTTATCCTTCTTCAAATCTTCCAACTATCGAAGATATTAAAATTCGCAACTTGTCAGCGACTTTTTAAACATTTACATCTTCAGATCTAATAAATCGTTTACATTTTCATTTACGCCATATTAAAATTCTCCTGTTTTATTGTAAAACGACATTAATATCAGGTAAGGCTCCAACAACAGAGAAACGTAACTCCCAACGTAACATTAAAAATATTACGAAAATCTAACGTAATATATAACAATAATAATACAATATATAACATTAACGTAATAAAAATAACGGAAAGTCTTTTGATTGAATTGCATCAGGTGTTCAAACAGCTATCCACAATACTATATATACGATTATATCGCACCAGTAACATCAACCACTCGCACCAGTTTCCACTTAAACTTCCCTAACGCGGAAGAACAGAGGACCTCGTCTTTCCAACCTTGTCTTTCTAACCTTGTCTTTCCAAAACTCGTGGTCGTGGTGCAAAACTGCGAGGCAGCCGATAATAACATCGTCGGGGCGACTAGCTACGTCAGCTGGGGATGTATATTTTCATAATGTAATATCGTTGCGCCACTTAGGGGTGGACTTTCTTTTCTGGAGGGTGGTTTCGTGGAGCGGATGCCACGCACAGCGGGCGTCAACGCTTCAGGGAGAACAG
>NT_177349.1:851780-852256 GCF_000188095.3 Bombus impatiens | reverse complement strand
GAGAAAAGAGAGAGGGGGGAGGGGGGAAGTAGATGGGGGTGGAAAGTGCGCGGAGGGTGTTTTGCTGGTAATTGGTGCCAATTTAAACCTGCCCTTCGCTCGACGTAGCCTGTATTAACGGTAAGGGAGGCGCACGGGAGTCTCGTCGTCGACGACGAGGGAGCCCAAGCACGGGAGTTCGTGCACACCCTTCCCACGCAGTTCGTAGGGGCCACCCCACGTTCCATAGCGAAAACACGCACGCACACGAGCGCCACGCCACGTGCTCGCAGACGAGGACGAGGGATGAGTAGCGGGTACGCGCAAACACAGGCCTGCGTGCTGGTGAGAGGCCAGGAAAATATAATTAACGGTAATCGCTCGCGTATATGGCTCGGATTAACTCCGAAGGGGAAGCTCCGTGGAGCGGGAGACCCGCGTCAAATTCTTCGGGGTTACCGGATCGAATGAGTTTTCCTACGGGATTACGGCTCCCC
>NT_177349.1:829374-851660 GCF_000188095.3 Bombus impatiens | reverse complement strand
TTGTTCGCTGTGGTCGCCAGCCACTTCCGGGAAATTGGACCGACTCTATATATTGTTGACGAATGGACCAAGACATATAAAATGACATTCGAATTTGAAATGTTTCGTCGTTGATTGATAGGCGAAATTTTGACTAATGTACGAATCTGTCACTTAGATGTGCGTCTTGGCTTCATTTATGTGTCATGTTCCTAGCTCGTGATTCGTGGCAAGTCAGGCTTGGAAGGTGGTGAATGAACAAGTACAAATTGTCACACTTCGGGTTCTCCGTGTAAAACACGTCTGATAGAAATTATACATACTTCGTAGTTACGCTTCGTAAATGTTGCTGCTAACTTCTTTAAGGATCAAGTGATTTAGTAATTAATTTCATCTTCCACAACTTGATAGACGCGCTTGACATATTTTCTACGTTTAAAATCACTGTACGGTATCTTGCGAATACGCGTGAAAAATTTCCAAATTTCATCAACCACGCGTCTTAAGATTTAAACTCTTCTAAATTCTTTAGTCCCCAAGGTCGTCGCTTACCTTGAATTCGAATGGACGGTCTCGCCCATTGTTCCCTACTGAATCTCTTTTCGATCGCGAGGTTCTGCCCTCACAGAAAGCGGCGTATATACAAAGTTACCCGCGAGTCGCATTCGAAGGGACGAGTTTCTCGATCGAGAGGATGAAAAGGAGAGGTGAAACCGAAAGAGCCGAAGCGGGAATAGCGGGAAGCGGGTCGCGACAGCGACGGCGACGACGAAAAGGATACTGCATCTTCTACCCTTGGAGCAAAGAGGACGGAGTAGAGACTGTTCAGAAGAGAAGACTCGGTAGAAGGAGGAGAAGGGGAAGATGCCAGAAGATCTTGTATGCAAATTCTCTCGGTGCATCTCCGTGGGATCCTGGCGGGATCCGTGGAGGATTAACGGGCCGGCTCGCATGAAAGGAAGAGGACGACCAAAGGGAGGAAGTGGGGGAGGATCGGCACTCTCTGTCTCATCCCCCTCACCTTTGTGTATCTCTGCTCGGCCCAACTCTCTCGGTGTACATCTCTCGTTTCTCTTTCTCTACCCCGAAAGAGGATCGTCGATGCTGCCGGTTGCTCGTGTTCTTCGTCCTTCCATCCGCTCGGTTCGGCCAAGGACCGCCAAATAAGAGAAGCGTTCGCTCGCGCGCCGCTCGGCTAGAGTGGACTTCGAAAAAAAGAAGAGATCACGGCGTCCCGTCGCTTTCAGCCAGCGAAACGAAGCCCAGTGGACACGCATTCCGTCGTCGTAGCTGCGATTCAGCCTGTCTCTCGGTCGCCTTCCGATCGTACTCGCGCAGGAACTCAGAAAGCAGAAACCGAAAGGAGCGGGTGTAACGCGAGCCAGCAGGAGAAGCTTCTTTTGACTATTCTTCTTTCTTCCACGTCTTCCACTTTCTTTCGCTTCTTGTCTCGTCGTTATCTTTAACATCGCATGGTTCAGTTGAGAGTTTGTTCAGAAAAATCACACACGAGGCTTTAGGCACGAGGATTCTTGGTATCTGGACTGGTCTTTCCAATAAACCCTTAGGGGAGGTAACGAAGAGAGGAGGATACGTTGAAAGAGGTGCGAAGAAAACTATTTGACGAAGATTTTTGCTCGGGACGAGCCGTTAGATATACGATCGCGAAAGAACCGCGACGCTACGTGAGTCGCCTACGTGAACGGAAATCTCCCCCTCGTTTCGCGTCACCGCGCGTTGGCTTTATCGTTATTGCGGCAGTTGTGGTGGAAGATGAAGAGGAAGATGGAGAGAGGGCACGTGTTTCGCGCGATTTTCTTCCAAAAGAATAGTGTTTGGTGTTCCACGAACGCGTTAGTTTTTTGCTTGCGAGTAGATTCCGCTGCGACCAGATTCTCTTTCGGATTTTTCTCATGAGCACTCCCACAGCTACGAAAGATTTCTCGCGCTTGCGGCACGCATTCCGTTCCTCTGCTCGTTCTCTTGTCCTTCGTGCCGCGCGATTTTTGCGTCCCTTCAAATCGAAACTCGCCACCTCTTTGCGTTTTCGGTTGTGTCCGATCGTGCTCGTCTGCGAGCTGTTTTTTCCCAGCTGATTAACCGATCGTGCGGTGAAATTAACGCGGTCAACACGCTTACGTCGTACTTCGAGCCCGGTGTTATCCTCTCGAGCGAGGGTAATCGAGCCCGAACGCATAAATCCTATTAGAGGATCAGAGGGACGAGCCCGCCGCACTGTACGTGCGAACACGCGCGTTACCGCTCCACTTCCGTCCTCGTCTGCGAAACTGTGCCCGTAAGGACGTCTCAACGACGATCCACACCGGATGCATTCGGGTAAATCGAGCGCGAGAACGACCCTCCGACTCGGGATCCTACGACTTCCCGACTGGAGCCCGAGCAATGGGACAGATACTCGATTCGTCGACTATAAAGTGGCTGTTTCGAGATTTCACCGATATCCTGGGGTGAATTTCGGTTCTTTACAAAGTTTTTTCTTCTGCCTTTTTCTTTCTTTATGGTACTTTTAGTACTCATTTTGCTTTCTTAGGAAACGTTTAATTCTGAGCACAGTTTTCTTGCGATATGTGACTATTTCGAGATTTCATTAATATCCTCGGATAGATTTTGGTTCTTCAGGTCTATCGTTTTATATAATATTTATAAAATTTCTATTGCTATTTTGGAATAGAACATTCATACACTTTTCACAACCTGCTTATTATTGGCAATTTCATTGTTCTATCAATATCTCCGAATATATTTCGGTTCTTTCTTTGCGGTATTTTCCATTGATATTTTTCTTGTCTTCCTTTTTATAAAGTGTTTAAGTACGAATGTGACTTTATAATGTTATAGATAGCAATTTCGTAGTGTCATTCAACATCCTGGGGTGGTTTTCGGTTCATTCATATCTTCTCATATCTTGCCATTTTATAATATTTATATTTATCTGCTTTTTGACATATATACATATGTTGTTACAAGTCTCTGGTTTTAAAGTTAGTAAAACGAGTATTCCAGATCTGTTCCAAAAAACGTTCCGTAGAACTTCTTAACTGATACTGCAGAACATGCCAGAGAAGTTTCATCTTCCAATTAAATCACTTGTCTATCACGAGCTATCATCTTTAAGCATGAAATTACACGAAGAATTCTCTTGTTTTTCACATAGTGTCATTTCTCAGTAATCAGATCAAATATCTTCAGCTTCACAGTCGAAAAATGAGTAGTATTAAACTTCGTAAATATTTCGCAACGTCATTTTCAACATTGCCTCCGTATCTTGATCCGTACATCGTCGTCGAATAAGCCGTTCTCCCAAGATTTACATTCCAATCTCAATTAGTTTATACGCGTTGATCCTCTAACACATTGATTATTTATAAAAAATTGTGCGAGACATTCCACGTATGCAAACGATATTTCGATAATCTAGCGAGCCGTGAATTACTTTCGATAGCCCACCTCGGTTTTTCTTCTCGGTCGAGCGATAACCGTGTTCCCCTAGCCAGCTAACGCGAGTGGCTTCGAGAGTCACGATGAGTTCGTTTTTCGACCTCAGCCGGCTAAATTTAACCCAGTCGCCGCTTCAGAATTCGTTCGGCCTGAAAAAGGGAACGCACGCCGCGAGAATCTCGAAAAATCGACGTGCCTCCGATATTCTGTCCAAAAATTCACCATTCCCTCTCTTATACGATATAATTTCACCTTAATAACGGAAATCATGTCGAATTTCCTTCTTTTTTCGACGTCGTCGAATTTCGTGCTTGAATTCGTCTCGTTTCATCGCGACTGTTTAATCGATCGGATTCCAAGCGAGTCGATCGTCGAGATAATCGGCGTGACTCGAGAGCCCGACGACGGGCTGGTGTTAAGTGCTACGTTTGCCCTCTGCGTGCGGCTGTCTTGTAACACGTCAGCGCAGCCTGATTTCACGGGTGGAGTTCAGGCCGAGTCGCGACGCCCGTGTGTCACTCGGGGACGTTCGACAGCGGCGCTCGTCCATTTGCATTACGAACCACCACGGCCAACCAAAACGAAATGATCGAACGATCGAACCGCGCGGCGATCGCGACCTTAGCCTTGTGCTCGCTTTCGCGAATAGATACGCTGCAATTAACCCTGTTGCTGTCGCCTTACCACCTTTTTAGTTTCTTATTTAGAATCGAGAGACTTATCGGTTGTTTTGAATAGTACCGTGGCCAATTGGATATTACTTTTGAAATTTGATTGCATAAGATCGAGCGTCTTTAACCCTACGTAAATTGGGTCGTAAGGAACGAAAGATCTTCTTAGCTTTAGGGTCTTTTTAGCTTTTCATCTTTAACCTTCGATTTCTCTATCTCGAATTTTCATTTTTATCGGGTATATTTTGAAACATTTAATTTAACCGACAATCGTGCGATCTAATAGAGAAGTGTATGAATATCCCAGAATTTTTTTACATCTCCGAAAATACCGAAACATTAAACAAGAATTCACGTCGTGCACAAGGGAACAAATTGCCTAAGTAAATGAAATAAAATTAAGTTAAATTAAATTTAAAATAATCAAACAAAATTTTAAGCGTTCTAATAAATTTCAAGTATACGAATGTTATTGTAAGTACGTTCCAAGGCTATATTAAATTAAAGTGCCTCTATTTAAGTCATTCCAATTTCGGAACTATACTTTCAAATATTAATTTCCATTCTGGAAATGATCGAAACTTCCTCCACGTCGAAATTCTCATTTATCAATTTTGCTCAAAATACGTTCGAATGCGTTTGTTGCTACCAATTGTTATTTGATTCACATTTTTCCCCGATACTCGTGATTCCCTCGTCGTTGTCAAAGGAAGAGAAAGTTATTGCGTGAATTGACAGTGAAGTAATCGCGCGGTAGTCACCGCGGGAGTCACGCGTAAACGTAGTTCTGGCGATTTGGCAACAAAAGGCGCAGACGAAACGCGTCGCAGTGAACGACGGTAATCAGCGTTGGTCCGCGGCCGCGCGCGTATTGAAAGACGCGCCGCTGAGAGGATCAGTCAGTCGGTCTGGTGCGAACCACGTCCACATCGCGACACGATCTTTTTCTTTCTGTCAACGTCGCGTGTGGGCGTGGGCCTTCTCTCTTTCCTCTTCTGCCTTTCTCTGGAATCCCTCCCTTTGTCGAGATCACGGAAAAAGGACCTCTTTCTCTTCCTATCCGGCTTATCTCACTCGTCTTATCTACGCCTCTCTCCTTCTCTATGCTATCTATGCGAGTTTCATCATTCAACCAGATAGGACAAAGTGCTTTCCTCGGTGGATGATTTCTTGTCAGTGTTCAGAGATGAAGCACCGTGAAGTTCGATGTTGGAGACATGAAATATTTGAAATTTTTAGTTGACGCAACTTTTTACCTTGACGTAATATGTATCGTAGTTTTTATTCTTTCGGTTATTTATAGACTTCGCATGTTCGTGAATTTATGAAAAATTGCAAAAATCCGCAGAGTGCGTGTAACAGGCAAAGATATACAAGATATCTGATAATTTCATTTCTCGAAATATCAATTTATATAAACCATATCCAGGGTTTTGTTTTATCTTTATCTATTTGTTTCAATCTGCTCCATTATTGATATTACTTATTTACCATACATTTAGAGGATCACTACCAACTGATCTGAACCAAGTAGAGTTAGATTCATTTAAAAATTTCGTTTCTATAGGTATATATATATATTAATATAAAATTGCTCCTTAGATTAGACATAATATTTTATCTTTTGTGGCCAATCACGATTATATTTGCAAGGATTAAACCTTCTTTTCCCTTTCGTGGTGTCGCTCGTTTCTCGTATTGGAATCCTATAGAACTATGGACGATAGTATATCTCGGGCGTTATCTTCTGGCAAGTTGTTCCCACAGCGGCCCGGATGTATCGCGAGGACGCATTTGTCATTCACGAATAGGCGTTAGATCTTGGGTGGTCATCGAGTTGAGGGACAGACAGGCGTCGAAACCTTTTGCCTTCGCTTATCTTCTTCGACAATGGGTCTCAGCATCTTCGATTAGCCCGATAACTTCGGCCTGTCGAGTGCTCGTGACTCGTGACTCGTCGCGTCTCTGCACGAAGGGAAATTGAGGAATTCGTTCCTGACCCGTTTATCGACGATAATAATACAACGTCACTAAGAATATTGTAATGCTTAACCATTTTACACTCTAATATATACAATATTATGCTTCAACAAATAAACTGTGGCATAGTATGTCTTTTTTATCAACTTGTGAGAAATTTGGGAATTGGTGTTTCTATTGTTAGTAATTGATAAAAGAATATCTTGTCCCATAGCCTCAAAAAAAAGCTTAATGTTACAAGCGTTAATATAATTATAGAAGAATCTTTATTACAATTCTTGTTATGCTTATAGTAGTGGCAAGAATATTACACTCGAATATTTGCATATATATCTGTTATTACACCTAAAAATCTATCTCTATGGCCTTGCTGTAGATTTTTAACAATTCTAAATGTCATCGAACTTTGCAAACAGAGAAAGAAACTTCGCGTGACGAAAAGCTAACAATCAACATCTTCCACGTCCACCCGTGTACGGTTGCGTGTACTAAACATCCTATTATGAAATCTCTGTCTACCCGGCGAAGATAACGAGATAACGTCGAGCCGTGACAATAACCCGGTGAGACCTACGAGTTTGTTCTACGTGCTCCAAATATCGACTCAAGAATCTCTAGCAGGTAATCTTCTAATCAAAATAAAAAAAGAGTTTCTAATCGGTTACAAAATACCTGGATCGCTATCTAAACAAAGAATCCTCGCTTTTAACAAACCGCTTAAATCCAATTATTACGTCGAGTAACCGAATGACGTACCTTTTAGGCAACAAAAGACGAAACGCGAATAATAAAAATGACTTTATATCTCTAACTTAAAAAGTCTCTATGATTTTTTTTCGAGAACTCGACCAAAAGTTCGTAGTAAAAGTTTCCTTATTTGAATATCAGAAACCATTTTTCTTCTTATATTTAGCTTCTGTACGAATCGAGTTAATATCTTCAATGCAATTGTTTTTCCTTTAGGAAATTTATAAAACATATAATGTCGAAAATTCTCCTAATCTAGGCTTTTGATCGCCATTCACTTATCATTTCGTCGATCTTTTTGAAATGTATACTTAGTGTATAGATTAAATAATATTATCTAATTGGGAAAATACGGAAATAATTAAGAATTAAAATACAGTGTAATCTTGATATGTACGGTACAATGTTTCATTGATAACATATACGAAATGACACATACTGGATAAACTTTCAAACTCGACTTTTTCGAAGGAGATTCAAATGAGAAAATTGTTCTTTAAAGTGTCTATATATTTTTGCATGAAGAACAACCTTCTATTTACATGTATTACAGGTCCTGTCACATTTTCTACATATACATAGATATTTACATAGGACGAGCGTTATTTTTTAATCTTTCACCAAGGTATGCAGTTCTCAATTTGGTAAAACGCTCGAGAAAAAATCGCTAACCTGCATCGAGCTTAATGTTCGTCCAGGGCCAGATAATCGGTCTTGGGGCGGCAGGTGCTTGTCCAACATGCACGTCTTTCATCATTGGTTCGGGAACGAGGCGACGTATTGCTAAGTGCTCGTTCGCGTGACACCGAGCTTAGGATAAACTTAGTAACGCGAAACTTAGAATGCCCGGCCGTCTTGCCGACCCTTGTAGAGGAGGCGCACGTGCATGCACGCGGACCTCTGATGCTACTTTTCGCAGCTCCTCTGCTTCTCTTCGTCCCTTTCGGCCTGTGTTCGATGCTGAATCCGCCGTGTCGGTTGCAGATCACGCGTGCGATTTCCCTTTTTCCGCGCCGCTTTCGCGCTACGCTCGTTGCCTACGAAGTTGCCGGCTCGTTTCATCGTCTCGTCACATCCCGTGAATCATAAGTTCTTGTTAATTGAGGATTTATAAGCGTAAGTCACCAGAAGCGTTGACCTGTGATCTAATGATCGTTCGCAGAGGCTGCTGCGTTCTCAGAGCGAGTTCCTTGTCCTTTTTTTTTTGAAATTCCGCGATTTCTTTGGAGTATGGGAATGTTTCCAAGATCTATAATCGTCGTGTAATCGTCGAATGAAAATTAAAGCAATCTCGTTGCTTGCCATTGTAAAGAAAGCATTACCGATCTCATATTATTTAGAGCAACACCAATGTTTTGAAATAAAAACTTTCTAATTATTTGAATGTATCTTTCTCTATCTTTCCTAATTCTGATGACACCGAAAAGAGATTGACCCTTAACTTTAAACAATCACTCATTTTCCACCTAAGTGCTGAATATATATAGTTGGCACTACACAATTGTCGCGAAAGAGATTTATACCACGAACGTTTAGTATCCGTCGTCTTCAAAGATCTTCGTCGTCCATTTGCTGACACGTTTAATGAAAATTTAAATGCACGATTAACGCCAATTGTTATACGTTCAACTGCTTTCTGTTCGAGCCATTAAATGGGCCGATTCGTAGATCGAGAAATTGCAAAGGAGGAACCCGAAGGTGTTACTTTTTTCATTCGCGAACCTTCGACTCCGAAAAGTCTGGATCGTACAATGGATGCGGGGAAAATATGAATCGTTGCTAAGATAAACACAACCGAGAACGCCGGTGTAGATTCATAAATCCCGGATTCATTCAGTGCTTCACGCAGTTCCATTCATCTTGGCCGCGTTGTTCAGCTACTCCCTGTGATCGATCGTTAAAGCTTGGATCCCCTATGTTAGAATCCCGAAAGTGATAAGGGTCGCTAATCTTTGTCGTCTTTTGGGATTATTCGATTTGCTCTCGTCCCGTCCAAATCTAGGTATCTAGTCTACTTTTAAATTTCTTTTCGGCCTTTTGATACATTATATAGGACACCTTCAACAACGCTTTAACAAATGTCTCGTGTTACGAATCAATCAAGATCTTTCCAATATTACTTGTTATAAATTCCTATGAAAAATTGTTTATCGTTTTGAAATTTTATATCAAATTTTGACCTATGTTTGTTGGGATTTTCTTCCTGCATTTGGAGTGTACTATTCATTCTTTATCTACGAAGCTTTGAAGCATTTTCTACTTACTAGCCTGTACGCTTTTATAATACATAGATACATAATTTTTACCAATAATTCTTATTAATATACATATTATATATAATATAAATAATTACAAATAAATAAAAATATAATTAAAATAAAAAAGTAAATATATATAACATATGTACATAATTTTGATCAATAATTCGTATCAACAACTGCACGTCCATTCTTAACTTAACGTCCCATATCTGCAACCCCATTTTTACCAATATCATGCTATACATCTACAATTCCATTTTTAGCAGTAATTACAAATGTGTATACGCCCCATTTCCATTAATAATCGTGAATAATCTTCCGTTTCCAAATTTTCATCCACGATTGCTAGCCTATTCACCAACTTCATGCCGACATTAGTGAACGCGAAACTTTTCCATGAAACGAGACGAGATACAAAATCAGGATCGTGTAGGAAGAGAACAAGAGAACGAAACAGCGAACGAGATCATCGAGCGAAACCGCTCGGCGTCGATGTCTATATGGAAGTGTGACATCCCGATGGTTATTCCTGGCCGCTTCGGCGTCTGCCCTCTATTAACGTGTGCGCGTTCTCTTGCGCGACTTTCCCCTTTCTCCCCTTTAGTTCGCTAAGGGGACACCGTCGTGGCTGGGAGGCGGCGGACCAGGGTCCGTGACGTGGGACAGGCCGAGAGGAGGCAAGAAGAAGCTTCTTGTCAGAAATAGTGGCAGTTCCCTGTCTCCGCGCCAGCCACCACCGATATCTATTCCGGCGCTGCAAAACAACATCTCTAGCCCTGTCCGACTAGCCTGCCCGCTATCTCTAGGCTGCTCGCGCCTCGCGAGACCGGCCACGTGGAAAAATATCGCGAATCCTTCCTTCGGATGGCCATTGAAAGTGGTAGAAAGTTCATTGTTAATTTGTGTTTCGTAGCGGAAGCGTGATCGTCTGTAAAATATTCGCTGTAGAATGCAGATCTGGAAATCATGAAACTTTGAAGAAAGCTTCCAGAATAATTTAACAATATAACGTTATAATTTAACCGTATCTAAATTAGTCGTTTTATTAATCACAGAACTTAGACAAAATAAAACAGTAGAATGATACAAAATAATACATTAAGATATTTTCTGAGAACAAAATTAAGAAAGCTGATTGTTTTATCCTCTAAGTGACTCCATATAAATTTTTACGTCGAAACTGGTTCGGTAGGTTATTTTTGAGATACGAAACAGACGAAGAATTTCCAGTTACCTGATCCCGCGATTAATTAAAAACCATTGACAGGAAGAATTCCTGTATCATCGAGAAGAATATAAGCTCCATATACTTTATGTCGCGATATCCTCGGGATAAAAATCGTCCGGAAATTGGTAATAATCCGGGAATCAATTAAACAACGATACGATGGTTAACAAAGTACCCAGATTGGTTAATTCTTTGAAAATTTGTCGGGCGATCGAGATAAAACGACTTCAATCAACAAGCCATTCGATTCCTCTTAATTACGGTTAATGCACGTACGTACAACGCGCGAGAGCTCGTGCAATTAAGTTGTTATCCAGGGGTACAGGCGACGCAACTGTTTTACGACGACCACGCTCGTAATTCAGTCGTTTCGTAGCATCTGATTTGCCAAGGTATTTCCTCTTTTACGCGTGCGCCACTCTGACGCCGCAGCTGGCCTCTGCGTCCTCTAAAAAAGTGAACGCTGAAAGCCCGAGAAACTCAACCATACCGAGGGTTACGCTCTCTTTCTCTCTCTCTCTCTCCCTCTCTTTCTCTCTTTTCTGCCTTTCTAGCAAACGCTGATGCACCTTTCGGTTTCCGTGTGCGGGCGCGCAGCTGTACTTCGTTGGAAGGAAAGGTTCCATTTCCAAGAGAAAAATAACAGCAAGCAACACTCGCAACACTCGTTCAACGCAGAAAATGAAACTCGTCAAACATGTTTGATGCAAATTGTAATTTTGTGATAGGGGTTGGCATTTTTTCACGAGGTTTAATTCGTTGGAAAATGGTATCTCTATGGAAATCTTGAAAGGAGTTTGACGTTTCGTTTTGAGCGCGTTGTGGTTCTGTCTGTTCCATGGGAATATTAGAGTTCATTAAATATGTAGCTAGAATTTATCTTTTTCTAAGAATTGAATGAGGATTGAAGAAACATTCAATGAGATATATATTTTGATCTTTCGTATTTCCTATTTTCCTTGCCTCTTTTCATACTTTGTCATTGATACCACTTACGATTTACGCTTACAATAGAACTGTATCGTGTCCGTATAAGATACAATAATTAAAAAATTAACAAATCTTGTGTAGATATTCAAACAAAAATATTCGTTTATTATTCTCAGCATTCGTAGCCTACGAAAGGTAGACTTTATTTATATATCTCCTTTCTATATCTAAGAGAAACCTCGAAGAAAGCTTCCAATACTTCAAATTCGTTGAATGCCACTCATTTAAAGTACTCCGTAAGATCACAAAAAAAAAAAAAAAAAAATTCACCGTCTACAATCAAACTAAAGCGACCATCTATAATCAACCCAAGATCACTCGAATCTTGCCACAACCCCATCGTTTGGGTGAGTTTTGCACAAAATTTGTTGCTCCGTGAGCGTGCACCATGCTAATGGTTCGATCGGTTGGAAGACAACAGTGCACGCCATTAGGCTTTGTGAGGTCGAGGTCGGCCTCGGGTTGCTCTCCGCTCGGTGGAGGCACGAGCAGCGCGTGTAAAGAGAAACCAGCGCGGGGGAAACAATGTAGGTAACGCGGCGAAGGTTAGGGGCGTCGTAAATCAAGAGAACGAGCATCGACGCCCGTAAAGTCATCGGCCACGATCACTTCTATCGACACTGGTGGGAGAAACGATTAGGCCGTGTGCGGCCACGAGGCAAGAGAGGAAGAGACTCAGAGGCCGAGCCTTCGTGTTCAAACATCCTCCTTTATTGCACCTCTAAACCCGCCACGACGATCCGTCGATTGGAGTCGAATGTAAATCTGATCGCTTCCTCTTCGCCTGTTATGCCTTTTCATTTGCTATATTACTCTGTGGAACTTTCTAATCGTGCAGCTTGACCCGAAACGAATGATAGCGTTTGGTAATATGCATTTATTAAATGGAAGCATTAATTAGCATGTTTAATAGAGATGATTTAATAGAGTTTACTCGAGAGATAGTTTACCGTGTAGTTATAGTGGCGAAGATACACATTGGAATTCTGGCTTCTAAAATAACTCCTTTGAGGTTCATGATGAATGATATTAATCATTTTTGCTTCAATGTTACATTATTATATAATTGGCCATCGTGGAAGATTTAATGCCGCTAAAAGTGAAGATTACGAGCATCCATGTTGTTGATAGTTCAATTCGTCGCTATGTTTAATGATTATAAAGAGTCATTTAAATGTTTGAAAACTAGAAAAATTTCAACCGAAACGAATGTGAAGACCTCAATTAGGAAAACGTTCGAGTGGAAAAATAATTTGAAAGATTAAATAATATTGCTTTTGAAGAGAAGGTATTTCGATAGGATAAATATGCTAAAATTTGAGAATATTCATTCAAAACTTCTGACCCTTCTGCTTAAACAGATTCTCTTACTGCAGCCTAAGAAACTTCTAAGAACAAATTATCAATAATATGAATAATTTTCATTGAAAATTCCCTTTTAGCCTAAATAAAGTACATTTGTTCCAACTTAAAAAGGACTAAAGAAAGATTCTAGCAAATATCGTATCACTATATATATGCTTATCACTATATATGCCAGTTATATAGCAGTCGTGTCACCGTTCAAATGTTAACTCCAGCCGGATGGCTGTCATCGTTCGCTACTTTACGCATAAAGCGTAAACAGCGTCGAATTAATCGAGAACTCGCGCGGTTGTGCGTTCTCGCGAGGGTAAGAGGAGGCACGCGGCGAACCGACAGATACAAACGGGAACCTTGGTGCGCCAGAAATCGGCTCGTTTAATTTTATCGCCGGAAAAAGGGAGTTCCGCGGCTCCCGCGGCGAGATCTCTTGGAAACATCGTACGCCACCACGGGCACGGTAGTAAGTATGTTAATGACTCGTAGGCGACAGCCTTTAGATCTAGACGTCTCTCTGTGCCGTGCCTTTAAGCTCCCGCTACGCTGCCAGCGAATAGTTCAGCATCAATCCCGACGTCTTATTATAACGTTATTAAAATAACCGGCCCTCGCCAACTTAGTTCACGATTCCTCTGCCCCCCTGTCCCTCGCTTCTTCGACTTGGGCGTCTCTTGGCTCCTATGACGTGCTCATCCCCATTTCGAAAATGCTCCCATTCCCTTTGAATGATTTTCCTCGTCATCAATAGCGTAATCCCTTATGATTTCTCTTCTTTTTTTTTTTTTTTTTGAAATCTCGATTGAATGGGATTCCTTTGAATTGGTGTCATATGATGTTGTTATATTTGAATCTTACGATTGGCATTTGATATCGTTGGAGTGATTTGTAAGATGGTTAGATTGACGACATAAACGGCAAGTGTAAATTACGTAGATATTGTTATAACTGATGCTTAAAGGTAAAATTTTTGATGAATATTAAATGACTTCCTCCTCTGTGTTGATATGTACGTGTATGTACAGAATTTCCATCGAGTTCTTTGAATTGATACTGTCAAAAATATCTTGAACTAGTGGCTAGTAGGAATATTAATACAATATAATATGATGTATGTACAAATATGAATTGATTTTTTAGATATGGTCAATATTATCACAGCAGATGCTAGAACAGACTGATTATTACTTAAATTAGTGGAAATTATTAGCGGCATTACAATCTTTATCCTTAATACTATTGCAACAAAAAACGTTCTAAGCCAAAATGTCCTTATTTTCATATAAAATATTTTAAAATCCTTTTTTACAAAATATCCAAATCGATTAGCCATTCGAGATTCCATCGTATCTATGAAAGGACCTATTTCCAGGTTAAATCAAGATTTTGCAAGGAAAGTGGCGTTAAAACGGAGTAAATGAGCCACCCTCGGCCACCCTCGAAAAAATCGCTCTTTTTCATTCACAGCCCCGTTCCCCGTTTCGCTTTTTCTCCATTGAAAAATATTGCAAATTTCCTGCCCTTTCGCGCGACACCCCGGTCGTGCAATCAGCCGCGAAAAGATAACTTCCCCTCGAAATCGCCAGGAGCGCATTTTTATCGTGTTTACGAGTTCATCGACGTGTCGCGTGTCATTGATATATCGTCATTATTTGCCTATTATCGAATCAACAATTATGCTGGTTAAAAACATCTGGTAGTTGTTTTTATCTTGTTGCTAATTATCAAATATTACGTGGTTGCTTTATCTGCCTTTCAGCGGGAGAATTCTGAAAGTCTTCTGAAAAGAGCCCTTTGTATCCACGATGGTGTTATGAGATCTTGTTCTATCTATTTGGCAAGCTGTATTTAGTTTACGTTTGAATGTGAATAAATTGAATCATTTAGAAATGAAAAAGAAATTCAAATACTATAAAAATAAAAATATAATATATAAATAAATATACATACATATATATAATTTATATTATATATATAAATTCATATATATATAAATAAAATATAAAAAATATGAAATTAATATAAGGTATGAAATATGAATTTACAGCTTCGATTTTATGAAAACTTCACACATTTTAATTTATGTATCATTACTAAATTAGGACACCAGACTTAATTAATACTTCAATTCTACAGACGTTCATATTTCAGTTTCATATTTTTATGAATAAAGTTGGAGAAATGTAACTTAAGTAGAGACTTTTTTGTTTGCCTTACTGCTCTACATTCGTGTTAAATGTAACAGATACTCTACTTGGATATTTTACATATTTCTGCTTTCTATTTTCGCACATTTGAACCTCCAAATTTCTTATAAATGCGTAAGATCCTGATCGTCATCGATTAATTGTTAATACTCACCCCTTAGATTTTTTAGGAAGTCAATGTTCTCCCTTGTCAAATCAGAACACTGTATAATATACTAAAAGTCAACACGCGATCAAGGTATTAATCGAAGGATCAAACGAACGTTTGCTGTTTTACGTGACTCGTGTTTTCGTAAACGGCGGCAGTAAAGTGGCGTTTTTTCAGCGGGCGGTTTCGTGCGTCCCACCCCCGCTCGCAAATCGTTTATCCCTCTCGTAGCGGGCCTTCTACACGCTGGATATTGTATTACAGGCTTGAATATTTAACAAGTCCGGGCGACACTTGGCACCAGAGGGGCAGAAGAAGTTCTCGAACTCTTATACGTCTCCCACCCCCGTGGGAGGTGTACAACCGCTGCCCCTAATTCTTTTCGCCTCGATTTTCCCGATAGTCGAGGGGCGAAAATTTTTCTCCTCTGCTTTCCTTTTTTTTTCACGGAAACCACAGCGATAGCGACCCTCTTATCTGCTTGCTACATGTCACCAGCTTTATATGCTTAGGCGAGACTGTAACACGACACTGAAAGTCGTCGATATCGGTGAATTATTCAGCCAAAGGCGTTTCTTTTAATGGGACCGCGTGTTTTGCGCCTGTTACCGTGGCGTTCGCCTCTTTAAAGTTTCACTCGACATGTGTCCCGCAGCGTTAAATTTTTGTCGTGCAAGTAGCTGTTACAGTTACGACGTCTCTACCTTTAATAGGCTGTTTTGACGACACCTGTCTTAGGGTAGATCCTACATCCTTCATAGGCGAAACGATTTATCGAATGAGACGTCAGTGAGACAATCGTGAGACGATTCGCACATTCGCTTGGAGGTCTCCTATAATTGAAATAATTCTAATTCCAGAAGTGGAAAAAGACAAGAGTTATTGGAAGAGGGACAGTCAAAGTTGATATGCGATGATAGGAATTTGGTCGCAGTCATTATCGTAAATTATTCATTCTACAGAAGTTATACAGATTTCAATGTATGTATCATCGCTAAGTTACAACACAGAGATTTAATTGAAACTTCAATTTTATTCTTTGCCATCACCGATTAACTTCTAGAACTTCCTCCGACTAATTTTTATTAATAACAAAGATTTGTACCCTATTCCAATGATTGCGTGAAAAGTTGATATAATATATTAACATATTTAAATACATATTATAATTTGGTAATTGCAATATATCTTTTCCCTTGGTCTTTTTCTTTCGTTAGTAGTTTCTTCAAATAAGGAGATAAATCTTGCTCGTAATTTCGATGTATTTTTCTTAGTCGTTCAAGGGGGAAAAAGAGAGAATAGGGGGTAGCCGAAGCTGTCGTGTAACTCCAGGAACCGAGGCGTATCAAACCCCCGTCTCCGCCTCCTGGTTCCCTGCATCACCGAGCCCTTCGTGCAACGCCATAAATCACCTCGACAAATTTAATTATCCTGCTGTCTGCGATAAAGCCTGGCGCGCATCCTCCTTGTTGTCTAACTTCACCTATCTTGCAAGCCCTTTAAGCTTTCGGCCGCCTCCATCGACCCCTTTCCTCCACGTTCTTTGCGGAAAATCCGCGAAAAGATGGTTCCTACATTTTCCTCCTTCTAAATTGTGAGACGCCTTTCGTAAATTGGAAACCCGGCCTCTGCTGTTTTTCCGTTTCGTTTATGTGTCTATAAGACTGGCAAGGGGAGGTTCTTTGTAATTTGTGGTGCTTATTTCGTCACAGATGAACACGAATTAGATTATTTCTTGTTACCAGAGGTTCCGTGCATTTAGATGTTTGGCCGATAATTTACTGTAAATAGGTGAACTTTGGGTAAACGTAGAAATTTCTAATTTTATTTGTAGGATTTTATTTTAGAAATATTCTATTAGTGAAAGATTCCTGGAATTTTTATCCGTAGTGCAAAGATATTAAAAATTTAGATAACGTGTAGAAGATATAATTCGTGAACTTGTTGATCAGATAGGAGAAGTTAATTTGTTACTTGATTGGCTATCTTCTTGGATAATTTCTCTATTAGAGGATTTTCACATCTATTATGTGGCATTTCGTTGCTTTCAAAGATAAATTATATCACGTTTATATCCGCACGAACTAAAACCAATTTAATGCAAATTTATTTGTTTCTATTAATTTTGAATTCCAAGCTTATAGAAGTTTGTACTTAAGGGATGACCGAGCTTAAGCGATTAAAATATTCTAATTTCTGGCGTAAAATTAGAGAATTGCGTGACAAATTGTTAGGTAAATTCCCCTATAATACGCGTTCTGATTCTGCCGGTTAAATGCACGAACGCCCAACAGTTTAACCCGCTACCATTATTACCATTATTGTTTATAAGTTTTCCGGCTAATGAAACGTACAGGGTAGAACGTGATTTCCGGTTCCAACCCCCAGATTACACGGGACCTCTCGTTTATTCAGGTATACTCCGAGATTATAACAACTTGTTGTCCCATCGATTAATCGAAATTCACGTTTATCCCTTTCTTGTAGTACCGCTCTATCTTTGCTTCTTATGGTGGGCTTATCCAGATCGTAGATATCAGGCCCGGAATTTACCTTGGTTTACCACGATTGTCTTCTTTCTCTCAAAAATTGAACCACCACCTACCTTCTGATCGTTGGAAACACTTTCTACGCGATTGTACCCACCACTGTGATCAAAATTTCATCGAAAAGGGATAGATGAAAAATTCAATTTATCTCTTATCGCTCTCTATCTCTAGTTATACAAAAAACAAGTTCCTCGAAAGGAAACGAAAAATTCTATTCCGTGTTCTAAGCCGATGAACACAAGTGTGATGATAAAACGTATCGATTCTGGAAATTCCGTAAAAACTCAGTAGCAGTTTCTGGAAATATTTTCAAGAACTTGTTGACGAACCTATGGAAAGATTTGTGCAAATTATCTTTTTCTATAATTCCTGTCTTGTGACAAAATTTGATCCACTGACACACTCTTATTCAAACTACTTATTCAAAAGAAATTTTATTCACAGTCACGAGTAAACGAACTCAAAAAGAGCTCTTCTGCTTGAAAATTACCTTGGAAAGCCTCCTGAATAGACTGCTATGAAAAAGTACTCACAAACCCACGATCATCTTTTTCGACAATTCCAATACCTCATTCAAAAGAAATTTTATTCATTGTCGGAATATATAGCAAACGTAAACTGACTTCGGAAAAAATTCTTAGCTGTTCACGGTTGGCCCACGAGCGGACGTAGGATTACGAGCGTCCGTGGTTTGCCCGATTAATCGAAATTCACGTTTATCCGCGTGGTCGAGCATCCGCGAGCTCGCCTAACCTACCTTTCGTTGGAGAGCTTACCGAGATCACTATTAACTGGGCCGGGATAAAGCAGGGCCGAGCAGGTTCTTATCTGTCCCCGCCGCCAGATAAATTTCGCAGGACCCGCGGATTAGGTTCGTGCGGATAGTGCATTCCGTTATCGGCATCGTTGCAGCGTCCTGCCACGCGCGTCTCGTTTCCGCGTTCCTGCTGCTGGATACGCGATTAGACGACACTTCGTGTGGGTGCGTGACTTCTACCCTTTGTGTTCCATTGTTTCCACTTCTGCTAGATATCTAGCTTTGTTGCTAGGAAAAATTTGAGAATTTTAGTATTAAAAGTGTAGTTACATACCAACATAGGATACTTGCAAAAGAGAAATTTAATCGTTTTAATTTTTATCGTAACATTATCTTTGAAGCAGAATCGCTACGATAGGATTTTAGTTGTCTTTTTTTATCATTCGTATCATTTCTTAAATCTTGTCAATACGTCATGCAATCATAGAAAATCAAGCCGGCTATGGTTCTCGAATTTTTACGTCCCAATCTTGCTTTTGTTTCAATAAGCAAAAATATCTTCAACGTTCTAAGAAATTCTGTAGCATACCTAGCATACAACATCAATTCTTTCATACTTAATAAAAAGAAAAACGATTGAACCTAAAATGATTTATAAAACACAGCAGGATTAACTAACATGCGTTAAAACATGTTTCAACACAATTTACCAATGACTTCCCTAAACAAGTAATTCGTCCATATCAAAGCACCTTCGTTACCATACTGTGTGATACGTCCACCGAACGACGTTACAAATCGTCAGTCCAAGACACCCAACAATGTTAGCTGCAACAAATAATAGTCCTGGTTTCTTTAGAATAACGTTACATGTTACAAGTATATTCTACGAATCCAAAAAGTTCCAAGAAATTTCACCGTATACACGAGATTCAAACAATCGCAGCTAACGAACATTATCGCCGAGGAAGGAAAAGAAGGAACTGTTTCGAGGAGGGATGTTTATACGTAGAACTCTTTCACGCAGTTTTCCCCGTAGCCCGCTCGGTTCCTCTTCATTGAAATCGTAACCGCCTCCGCCGCGAGATTGGCATAAGGCAACTTGACCGAGCCGCTCCCTCATTGTCCTGGCTGCATTATAATACAATTTTCAGTAGCTGAAGCTGAGGTTGTGGTCCTCGTGGGGCGAAGATGGAAAGGGAAGAAAGACACGGGGAAGAGAGAGCGAGAGGGCCACCGTGTGCGAGCACAAGAAGAATATTGGCGTACGCACGCCGATTACGCGTGTGTATGCCTGTGTGCTTACAGAGGTATAAAGTGAACCGGTGGCAGCGAGCACAATGCGCCATATCAAACAAAGCTGCTGCGCGCACGGGACTTCCATAGAAGTGTGGGTGGGTTCGCGAGGTATAGTATTACTCATTCAAATGATCCTCTCCAGAACTAGCTCGTTCTCCTTCTCTCTTCGTTGTCTTTCTCTCGTTCTCTCCCTCGCTCTCTTTCTAACTTGTTACCATCTCCTATCTCTGTCTTTCTCTGACCAATGTTGCGGCGCTCTCTTTCCCTGACAACCCTCTCACTCTCCAACCACCGCTCGTCACGATGCTTTTAATCCACCAGGCCAGGCATTCACATCTTTCTGTGCTCCAGTTAAATAAAGAGTCCTGCGCTCCGGGCCTGTTGCATGCGCAAACGCGCGCCACCGGGACCAAAGATCGGATATATGCAATAGGTATATATGCACGCACGCGTGTAAGAGACACAGATATCTAGGTGGTTTTAGGGAGAGAGAAAGAGAGAGTGGCTAACAACCCCTTTTGCCTAGATCCCGTTTCGGAGCTCGAGAGCTTCCTCCCGCGTCCATTGTGCCGACAACTTTTACCCCCTCCCTCAGAGACTATTATTCGAGTCACATATCGAGGACGCCGCGGCACCGCTGATTTTCGAGGCTACCATTTTTGTTCGCCAGACACGCGGCTGACGGGCATTCATCGAATCGCGTTGTTCTACGATCTTGCGTGTTGTTCGATTTTTTCACGTTTGTTCGATTCATCTTGATTGATGGTGCTGGGTTTAGGGGGTCTGAAAGTTTTCAAATGGTTTATTAATTAGATGTATAATTTGTTGATTAACAGCATATCCATTATTAAAAATACAGCTACTGCAATTTTGAGTTACATATTGTTATAACTAATGTTTCTTTTTTAAGTATTAATATTCGTTTCAATATATGGTTTATTGTATTTCTAATTTAGACTATTATAGATGCTAACGATTTCGTTGTAGATCTGAGATATATAATTATGTTTTATAGTGTATGATACTAGAGCCATCAAATTCGTGAAAATAATAGATTCCTGTTCCCTTTATTCGAGATAGTAAACATTTGGAAAAATAAACGAAATATAATTAGATATATCTTTGAAAGTTCATATTAGGCGTTGTTTACTCTTTATACCGTGCAGATCCGTTTCCTCATTCTCGATTATTTTCCATGGACTTCTGTCGCATACAGCGTGGTTCCGTCGACATCGGACTTTCACCGATCACAACATCAACCTCGACGAAAATCTACCGTGTCCTGCCTTTCACGCACATTTTCCATCAACAGTGTCGTGCATTCAACCCATCCGGTCGGGAGAAGCCACTCTAAACGGATTTCCCGGTGCACCGTTCTAATGCCATTGTGCAAAATTGTCGTTCGCTTTGCCTGCGTCCGGCAGTAAAGTGTTTCTCAATTCTGCACCCTTCTTTTCCCGCCCTTTTTCTAGGGGATTGTCAACAGTTATCCTGGGTCTCGGAGAAACGGACCAGGTTCTATGCCGTGGAACTTCTTCCTTCAGCCTTTGTTGAGCGGAAAATTCTCAGAAGGATTCAAAAGGAAAATAGATGGACGAAGAACGGGCCTTGGAACACCCCCGCTGAGTGGAACCATTGTTCGAACCCACGTCAGGCCCAACCGACCTGTTTTCAACGATACCTAAGCTGCCCTGCTAGCTTGTGGATTAACGAATTCGGGGCTTTCGAAAGGATTTTCCAGCGGCGATCTTCCAGGGCCCTCCCTCTTCTTTGGTGTTCGGTATCTTTCGTCCAAAAGCAGAGGAATTAGGACGATCTTCTTTGTAATTTTCCTAACTTTGAGTGGAAATTCGTTCTTCTTCCTCGTTCTTGAACAGGAAATACTAGGTTGTTCTAGAGTTCTCATCAAGTTTTAAGGGATACGTATTTTTGTAGAAGTAAATTTTAGGTAATATATGTATATGCGTGTCTTCTTTGAGAGAATTTTTGTAATTTGTTGGATTGCATCGTGACCGTTTCTTTTTTTTTTAATTTTTTTGAACGGTTCTTTTCCACCATGAATTTTTGAAGTTCCTTTCCACAAATTTCTAGAGTATCGAGTTTCTTTTATTCCAGAAAAGCTTCGTAAAAACCAAAATAAATGATCGTTTAATCACGCTATGTCTGATCGTTGGAACAAATCGAAATGAGTATTCCAATTATCATTCAATCGCGTAATACGCAAGATCATAAAGAGTAGAAGAAATGTACTGCTATTAATGTCTTTTTCTACTAAATGAACTTATCAGAATATGCAATTTGTTTTCTGAAAATTAAATATTGGTCGCGTACATATGTAATGAAGTCGAGAAATCAATAAAAGGTGCAGTTGATCGGTTTGATTCGTGAAAAACTCGATACATAAGACAAAAAGAGTGAGAGAAAAGGAGAAGAATAACCGTGTGAAAATGGACGATTCTTTTCACGACAGAACGATCAATGTAAACGTCAGGATGTGTGCAGGAGATAGACCGCGGACCCTGATTTCATCTTACGCCGGATTATCCAGCGCTCGCGATTATATACAGGGTGGTCCATTGTCAGGCGGAAATTACGGAAACGCAAATTGGCCGGTGTGACTGTGACGGGCGCAGACGTGGGCCACGTGCTGCC
>NT_177349.1:818125-828705 GCF_000188095.3 Bombus impatiens | reverse complement strand
GTCGCCGCCGTTGCGGTTCTGTAATCAGTAATACCGGCGTTCGAAGGGGGTTGAACAGGGGATGGCGAGATCGGGGCGGATTTCTAAGCCGTAAGCCCCGCTATTGAAACGATCAGTCCCGAAGGCTGTGTTCCGACCGTGCATTTCGGCAATTACGCGTTAACGATGCGCGCCCCGATACCAAATTGCCTTTCTCTTCTCTAAGCGCGATCCATTCACGATAGTTTTCCTTTGGAGGTGAAACACGTGCCCGTTGACTCTGACATGTTTTCTTGTTATTCGTTTAATTTCTCGAGAAGTGAATTTCCTACTTTTTATATGTTATTATACGGTACGTTGGTCTTCCATTTTTAATGGAAATATATTTTTCTGATATTAAAAAGTATCTCGAGTTTCGAACAAAATATAAGATAATTATCATTGATACGCACAATTTTTCATTTTAATTCTCTACAGTATACTTTTTTTTTTAATATCGAGGAGCTGTTTTGTTTGCCAAAACTAAAGTAAGATTGAGATATAGTAAATTCGAGTATTGCAATAGGAATAACGAAGCTTGCGTATTTGATAACTTAAAAATTCTAAGAATTCTTCGAATAAAATTATTGATATAAAATATTACATTTAAATATCTTTCAGAGATTATTTAATTTCTTTCTAGTTGCAGAACACATATAATGTCTGTCTCAAGACTTTTGAGCAGTGAATTCACAGAGATTTTTTGCTTTCCTAGGAAAAATAATGTATACAGATTGCTTCTTGGAACCAATACTGAGATAACCCAGAAGATTAATATTTACAAGATAAATTTGCATGTTTAAAGACGCGCGAATAAATATATCTTGAGTTAAATCAATTATTCCCGCATGTTACATATGTAGAATGAATACTAACTCTGGTTTTGCAAGACTTTGACATTTGATATTCTTATTGGACTGAATAACTTTATAATTATTTAACTTTTTATTTATTTCTTTGAAACACCTCACACATAACTAATAGAAGTAACATTCATTTATATGATAAGGAAACTCTACATATCTAGTTTACCTGTGCAAGAAGAACAGAATTGATTTTTATTTACACAGCTATTAATGCTAAAAACCGATACTGACCATTGCAGTGAAACTTGATTATTCGTGAAATCATTGATCGTGTACTCGACGATATTTATTCACAACGATAATCACTGCGTTGTTTGAAATTTACAAAGAAAAAGCTGAAACGACACCTGTATTTATTAAAAAGTTAATAAAAACGATAAAGATTCTGTTGATAGGAAAATTACCAAGTACTTTGTAAAATATTCAACTACATCGTTTTAAGATCAATTTAGAGTCTAGAGGATGAGTACTTAATCAAGCACTAATCGTGAAATGTTAATCGTTTCTGGATAGATCATCTTACCAGAGACATCAATTATTTCGTTTCATAGGGGATTAGAAGCAGATCGTTCCCACCAGTTAGATAGCTATCTCCTTAATGGAATATTTCTGCCTTACCTGTGTATCGCTGCAAGGTGCAGTCTTAAATTAACAAATGATATCTCTAGACGTTCTTATCGTCCAAACGTCCCTATCACAAATGCATCTTGATCTTCGGTATATCCTATCCCCTCAATACTTCATCGCTATTTTCACTCTCTTAAAACCAGTTATCGTATTGTTGTTTTCAGCCAAGTCTCTAGAGAACGTGTTATTAACAATAATTAATAGGTCTTATGCATAAATTATCTAATTATCAGATTATGGATCTTTGTGCAATTTCATATTTTTATATACAAATAGAGATAGATTTATTTCATTTAATAAATATTACAGCTTGATTATATTATCAATATTACTGACCGACAGAAACTACTTGTAAGTTTCCTCGACTTCTTTTTAACTGGGAATACTATTTCCAGCACCTGGACTCTCTTGTAAAATAATTTATCAACTAGTAATATTTCATGATGCCAAGTTACAAGTTGTAGGTTATAGATTTCGATTTTGTAATTTTGCGTTTAATAGGTTAATCAGATAACTTGCAATTTGAAAAATTACAAATGCTTCCGAAGTTTCATTTGTTTTATTAACTAACTTGTTACGCTGACGAGAAAATTTATGAACACTGATAATTTCAAACGTGCAATTTGTAAAGTGTTATTAGTAATATCAATCAATTAATATTGAATAATGTCAGTTCAATTACAAAAGAGAACGGTATACGACATCTACTTAATGTCCATAAGAATGTCAATGTCGTATAAACCATACAGAATATCGGGCTCTCAAAATATCCAAATATCCAAGGTATATGCATAAATTCGAGAAGATAGCAGCAGGGTGTTCTCACCGATGTTCCCAAATGTCCATTACAGGGGTACTCGGTGGCACTGTTTGCAAAAGTCACTGGCAGACAAGCGGGGCGGCGCGTAGTACAACATTGCGAGCGTTTCTCTCACACGGGGTGGCTCCATTGTCGTCGCCCTTCGGCTTTTCCGCAATTTTTTCAGCGTATCCAGCCCCTTCGTTCGTCACTCGAGGTTTACCCCCGAGTGAAGCCACCCCTGGTGTTTGCGGAGCCACCCGTTACGCGTATCGTCGATCGCATTAGCCGGTGCGACTATGAATTTCAGAATGCCTCGTAATTGTTATTGCGCCGTTACGAAGATTCAAACCCGCAATCGCGCGTTCTCGTATTCGCTGACAGCGTCTCATGGTCGGATATATCCTGTCAAGTGGACAAATGAATAGATTTTCTATTTTAGAGGTTTTCGTTTACGATTGTTCAAGCTTCGGATAATTTTTACTTTCTACAATACGTTTTAATATTTTTTTCTTAGAAGAATACGCAGTAGTATTTCAAGCTGTTTTACTCAAGGAATATTTTATTTATTTATTTATTTAACGATGGCACGTAGTAAGTACATTTAGTTCAGTCAATAAATGCAATGAGTATTTCGTATGCTAAAATATTTATATATCTTATAGAAAAGTATTTTCTAACCATTTAAGTCGTAAGTTGTTCTTTTTATAATAACTTGATGATATTCGCTAATAAACTGCGCGCAAGTTTATAGGGCAAGGGGATAATTCTTATTTTCTGTAATAATTATTTTCCAACAATAATATTTATTCAGAAATACTTTATGTTTCTACGTTATCACTGCAAGAAATGGAATGAAACATAATTTAAGAGGTTGATGATATCTATTACTTATAACCTCGAAGTTTCAAAGTTGATTAAATCCGCAATTACATCGAATAGTCGAGTTTTGTTATTACTGTATCACTTCACCATCACAGATCTTGGTATTTACGCTTGCAAAATATCGTCGTGATTCATCGTAACGTTTTAACAATGTTTCGACGATTACTCAAAAAGTTTCTCGGATGACCAGCAAAGTTCATCGACCACGTGACGCCTGAAATCGATCGATTTCCCGTATCGTGGCGGGGCATCTGCTGACACTGCATCGCGTCGCGTGATTCTCGGCGAGATTTTCGCAAACTTAGTCGTGACCGATAAGCGTAGAAAGTCAGAGATATCGGAACCCAGCCTATCGTTATCGTTCGGTTATCTAATCGTCGTTCGATAATCCAGCAACATTGTAACGAACAAGCCGAATGGACCGATCAAGGTCGCCAGTGAAAGATGAAATTAGGCGAAGCGATGAAGAACGCATGAGTCGTGGTTGAACGTCACTCGTGGTTCGCAGCAACGCATAAATACGATTTCGCGTAACAACCGTTCGATCGATGACTCGACTGTGTCGACAACGTTCGGACCAGAGAGTGGCTATCACGGCCGGTTGATTAATTTCGCAGATAATCGATCGAAATGAACGCAGATTCGAATCGAATCCCGTCGATCCGTGGCCGATTGTTTCCACGCTGACGCGTAGCTTACACGCCGTTATCTTCGAAACTCTTCCTGGTTCGATTGCGACAGATAGGCTCGAGTTTCGATCAAACGAAATTTTTCTAGATTGTACTGTTATATTTTTTTATTTCTATTTTTGGCCGGGATTTTTTCTGCACGGTTGATGTTTGGACGCTTCAGACGGTTGTAACTTTATTTTGTAAAAATTTCAACAGCAATATTCCTCACCTTTTCTGTATTTGCCTTTAGTGATAATGGCATAAAATTTAGAATAGTTTTGATCAGGAAAAATAATTTAATGAAAATGAAGTAAGAAATTGCACGTTGAAGGAGCTATGTGGAACACATGCTGACAGAAACGGAATTTAAATGATTGGAAGGATAATATGATACAGTTGATCAATTAAGAGCTCAGCGACTTTCCAATCTATGTAGTTCCGAGATATTATCTTCTCGAACGATTCTCGGCCGAGTATGGAGTTGAAAAAAATTCGTTCGAATTATAACCCGTCACAGTGGCCGCGGAACGAGTTAGCGGGTTGTAACTGTATCAAGTTGGCCGTGACACGGCCGTGCATAAATCACTTCTGCGGCGTAAGAAGCGTCGCCGACAGAACGCATTCTCATGCGTATTAAGAAAGGAGCGCACGCGTAACCGTATATTCGTAAATTATGTGTTCTCGCGTACCATTCATGAATCTCTGAAACAACGTCAGATTTTTATTCGGCGATCATCTACATTCTTTCGAAAAAGATAGTTCCTCCCATATTTACAAAATAAATATAAACTTAATAAAATAATTCAATAAATACTAAACTAAAGAGCATACTCTCCGTCTATGTATATATTAGCATAAATTTTTGTTACAAGACTTCTTTTCAGCAAGTTTCTCGATAATTACGAAATATCGTGCTGCTCCCTCTTAAACATGGCCTTCTTTTATTTTCTTCTGTCGCAAACTTGAACAACCGCGAGGCGGCTTAAAATTACTTCAGAATATTCGTCTGCTCAAACACACTCACGCGAAGTTTCAAGACACGATCACAATTTCCATATCGAGTAATATTTTGGTAAATGAAATTCCAACAGAAACGCGGACAGGTTGGGGGTTGCACGATATGCTGCGACGGCGTGCACGCGAAGTGTAACGAACGTCTGTCTTTTGGTCTTTTACATTCACGGAAAATTTCAAGGCTGAATTTACGGGCGCGGACAGAGAGAGAAAGAGGGTGAGAGAGAGTGAGGAGGTTGAAGTGGTTGTACGTGGGTGGAAGGGGTGGAATCCAGGTCCGTGTAGCGAAGTGGCGGACGGAGAGGAGCGAGTAGAAGCTGATTCAATCATGATAATTCCTCGAATGAAATTTACCGCCGACCATCACGCACGTAGCCAGTAACGTAGCGGCGGCCGAGCACCGAGGGTGCTTGGTAATCGGGGGATGCTCGCCACCCCCTAGACTGCCAATCTAATAATACCAATTGACTCGAGCGGCCGGCGAATGCTCGATTTGCGGTCGTCCCTCGTTTTCTTCGCGGTCTACGCTCTTATCCTGTTAGTCGGTGGCAACGCCGTTCGAAAAGTGGACTGGGTTTTGCTCGGGAGTCGAGTGCCACTTCCGCGAAAAGGGGTTTCTATTCGATTTGAATGCGTTCTTCGGGAAAATTCGATTTACCGGATGCGAACGGGGTACCGCGGCTTCCGGCTATGGGAGATGCTTTGTTAAACGGCAGTTTAGAATTTAGAACGTCACGTTGAGGGAGTTGATGTTTGAAATATGAAATTCGTCGAGGGTGGTTTTCGACTGCGTGATCAAATGAAACAATGGTGAGAAATGGGATAGCGGTATGTTATGATTATTTATTGATATTTATGAGTTTTTTTATGATATTTAGTAGTTTTCGTTTTAGAACGATACTTTTATTATCGATACTTTTATTAACGATACTAGTACAGTTCTAATTGAATTAAATTAAATCAGCGTTGGAAGTTCTAGAAGTTCGCAAATGAGGGATGTGAAAGAAATATTCTCGATTTAAAAATACATCTTAAAAATAGTTTATCACAGCGTTATAAATTTTTCAACGTCTTCAAACTTCATAGCATATATAAGATATATATATATATAATAGAAAAAGTAACGATGAGAAATTTATTAGACACATCCTTGGAATTTCTTTTTACAATCGCGATATTAAAAAAACAAAATTCAACAAACAAATGTTTGTTAAATTAACAAGAAAGACTAAAGTTACAAATAAGATATTAACGTAACATTATCGCTCAATGGATCACCCTATCAAGGGGATAAAAAAATACATAGTCATGAGATTCCATTTTCTCTGCAAGTTAAATCGTTCGGCGATTGCCTCACCGATAGAGAAGCTTTCAATTTAGTTACTAGAGAGACTGCTCCGGTTCTTGATTTGATCTGCTCATGGAAACCACGTTCGCTGCCCCTTTCCCTTGAACCTTCTCGTTTATGCACCCTCAGTACGTTCTCGACATGTTGCGCGCATTGTCGATAGTCAAATGCATAACAGGGTACGGTGTAAAGGCGGCACGCATGGATGGTCCAGATCCCAGGCAATGCCAGATGGGTGACTGATGCGACCAGTAACCCCGCGTCAACGTGAAACGACGAGTCGAGTGACAGGGCAGACCGCCCGGGACCGAGTCGAGGGTCAAGTCGACACGATATTACATTTCCTGCCGATTTATTCGAAACTAACGAAGTGCAGCCCCTTGCCTAGAAGCGATAAGGTGTCACCGTTTGCTTTTGCCGCATCGTTCATTGGCAAGCTTTACCGATCACTTCCGGGATGGATTTTAGGGGTTTCTAATGACGAAAGGATTGCTTTTATGCCATATAATAATTTCACTGTTTATTTCGTAGCGTGTTCACGATTACTTCGTGTTATATGGATTCATCGGAAATTAGAAAAATAATTTTCTTAAAGAGACGAATAAGATGTTTTAATTATATTAGTAGCTGGAATCGCGTTTCAAATTCAGATAGATAGATTCAATTAGAAGAGACAAATTTATCATTAGAATTTGTTGTCTTAAATATGTTATACATTTTTAACATCAGTGGTATGATGGAACTAACATCGACGCTTATTTCAGTCTGAATAAAAAGCAACATTAACTTGCCATTAATTTTCTATGAAACAAAATTGTAATACAATAGTTCTAGTAGCCAGATGAAATAAAATTTCTTTTAAATCATTCGTGTTCGTATACAAAAATTTTTATTGAATTTTAGTAGAAACGAATTAGAAGATTCGTATTCCTCTGTACTCTTCATTTTATATCTCTCCTTATAAATCTCCAGACATAAAACTGTATCTTTACGATATCTTCATTCTTCACGCACCGATATTGTTCGACATTGTCAATAAAGGTATACGGTACGACACAATTCGAGTGGTTACGTTCGATCAAAGAATACGCGTCGTGTATATATGCGTTACAGTGTCAGTTCTCGGAGGGCCACGGAAGGCAACGCGTTACACACTCGCTTCCGCGGTTCGTTTCACATTCCCTTCGAGTGTCCGCAGCTGTCACGGAAAAGTCGGTTGCGCCGGCAAACATTCCTTTTTTCCGGGGGTTCCTTTCATTGTTCGTGACAGTGGATCGCGAGCCGCCAGAAGAAACGATTCCATTCTGGTCCACGTACGATCATCCCCATCACCGCTAAACAGACAGAGAGCGAGAGAAAAAAGTAGGAAAGAAAAAGAAAAATAAGAACCAGTCCTCCCTGTCTACCGTCCCTGACGTTATGTTCGACGAGGTAACACCTTCGATGTACATACGTACGTAATACAGAGGGTTAGAAACGAACTAGAAAAGGAGAAGGATGCAAAAGAGCTCGTCCTCCTTTTCTAACTCGAAAGAAGGGCAGGTTTGTTCGATTCAACGGTAGAGATCCTGCTATAGTTACCCGTCGTTTCTGCGGTGCCCCTAGCGCAGGACGCGAATAATGACGTAACAATGGCTGCCGTGAGCACACTACAAAAACAGCGGCCATTGTGTGCCGACGAGAGGAGCGCAGAACCGAAGCGGGCCGCTCCTCTCACCGGGTAATGTGATTACACGAGCGTGCAGGCCGCGCGTCGCTCGGTGCTTCAGGCGATTGACAGTCATCCTCGTTAATGGTGTTTTTAAAAACAATATCCACGTGCTCCGACACACCGGCCGGAGTCAAGGGTGCTTCTGGATAACTTATTCGCGCCTCCCTCCGCGAGCCGGCGCCTACGGATTTTTCGCTGCTAAGGGGATTACGCCGGTTTTATGGGGGTTTTAGATTTGTTTGTTGGTCCAACCTGGAGTTTGTTTTTTCATTTCCTTCGCTTCGTTTAAACACAGTGATCGGAGGCTTTCGGTCTAATATGTAAAATTAGTTCGATTAATTTACTTTATCGGATTTTAAATATATCGCTAAAGTAATTACCGTTCTTAGGCCTGTGTGCTATAACAGAAAGGTTTGAGAAATAAAAAACTCGTTATTTAATATTTAGATCTACGAACATAATGAAACGAAATATATGCGACGAGTATATTTTAAAAGCAATGAGTGCGTCAGAAATGCAGCTAAAGCTATTTTCTAAAAATCGTTTCGCACGAATGGTGAAATTCCCACTCTATTCGACGAGTAACAGTTAATTCCGAAAACATTGACACAGAACGAGAATAACTGACGAGCGCAGTAAATTTTATTGCAAATATCCATTAACCAAATAACGCAAAAATGCAGAGGACGAATAACTCAAATCTCGTTTCAAATTCGCTCTCCATTTATAACCTCCGATTACAAGTTCTGTTTTCATATTTTCCCTCGCCAACTCAATAAAAAATAAAAAATTTAGTAGTAGACTCGAGATCGTATAAACACCATCTAATAGTTCATAAAAAAAAAAATCTTGTATGATCCATCCCATACACGTTGACGTATCCCTTTTTGCGCGGGAATCGAGTCTCGAGTGTCATCGTTCCCATATGATATTCCGGCTGTTCCCATTTTTCACCTCATGTCTCATGGAAAGGAAAGTCGTCCCGGCGATGATGCCGTGATCGACGTCTGCGATGGTGGTTGTGTTCGGTTTCCAAGATAATCGAACCGGGTTCTGAGAGCGGAACACGATGCATCGCGATTAATTACCTAACCAAAGCGGCGCGCCCCTTACATCTTCATTATGTAGGCCAGCTCGTTGTAGGTGCCTTTCATGGCGCTCACTCTCTTTCCGCGAATGGAGATCGGCTGCGTTACGAGCAATTTCGCTGTATTCCGATCACGTACAACGCGTGGCGGCTTGGCAGTGAGTTGGCCAACTTGGAAAATTGCTAACGTCGATAAGCCACGACTCTCGGAGATCCACCCGGTCTTGGCCAGGGACGTGTTCTAATTAACCGCCGGGCTACTGGTTTAATTAACGCCTGTTTTTCTTCCTTTACCTCGCGTGGTGAAATCGACGATGAGAATACTGCCGGTTTTTTAAGTATTCGCTCGATCGGTTTTGTCTTCGGGAAGTAATTTTGTATTCCTCGGTGGTATCTTCACGCGTCTTTCTTCGACTGAATTTATGGGGTGTTGATTGCTCTAAATGTTAATTACCGTATGGAATGCGCTATACTTACGATTATTCGAATGATTGTTTTTAGTTTTATATCGTTGAACAGACAACTATAACTTTCTCTGTTAATTATTATAAATGTATAAGTAGTCGGACTTGGTTCGCATTTATTAACTTAAGATTAATCGAAGGTCATAGAGAATCGTCAATTCTGTATTTCTATATTTCTATATCTCATCGAGACTGAAGATCGTGTGAAGCTGATAAAGGATCATCTATGTCGTGTTACACAATTCACATGAATTGTACTATTAGAGTTTCCAGTTATCTAGAGGTGATTTAAACGTTTATGATATAAATACGAATTCTCGACACGTATGCCCGTTATTATGCATGCATGCTGAGAACTCAATGAGTTCATGATTCTAAAACTGTTCCCATTTAATAGCAACGAAACGTAAAACTTTACTGAATTTCTTTCAAGGTAAAAGATTCGAAACTATGGTTACTTTCAAGCCGTTCCCATACAAATTTATGCAGTTTCACCGAACTGTTAACTTGACCGCACCTATTAACTTGATCCACAGACACGCCTTCTATCTTCTCAATTCTCTCGGAATTATTAACAAACCGAGGTATCTCCAATTAACGCAAATCGATCGACATATACGTATGTATTTTTATGTTCCGGATCACGTTGCTTTCCTTATGACTCACGAGAACGCGAGATTCCTTCCGCAAATCATCTTCAATGAACCATAGAAAATCCCATTGCACGCGATCGTTACTTCGCCGATCCAGTTTTATCTTCGGAGTAAACAGCCTCGATCAACGAAGTGATTTTCTCGGGATTTTCTTCGAGGCGTTCACGCTCGAGGAAACGTAGCTGTCGCGCCGGGGCAATTTCCCATGCGCCAGTACCATAATCTTCGTTCTGGTCGGCGCTCCTTTCCACCGAGATTCGCGTGGCTTGCGCGTCGTACTCGCGTGTACGATCGGTCGGCTGCTGAACTCAGCCGTGTCCTGCTTCTGCGCCGCTTTCTGCCCGCCAGCCGGTAATCTCGTGTCCGTTCCCGTGATTCCAAGCCTGGCAACGCGTAATTTCGACCTCGATGTCGCGAGTTCCGCGACCGAGCCCCCC
>NT_177349.1:813486-817478 GCF_000188095.3 Bombus impatiens | reverse complement strand
TACCAACAGGTAGAACGGTGTCTCGCGCGAGCTGCTTCTCGATGAGCTTGTCGCGCTCCGTCGTTCGATTCGCTTTAGTTCGCTTTAATTTCTTTATCGGGCCTATTAGCCGAATTGTTGAAATTTTTCTTCATGACAGGACCAGTGTTTCGTTCTTTGCAACCTTAATCGTGACAGGATTGGAACTTTCACGGGACAAGTGTCTTTTAATAGTCGTCTTTTATAAAAATATTTTCTCTAATAAATCAGTTAATAAGTTGTTCAAGTACTGTGAAATGGTGAACCCAAAATATTTGTTATACTTCAGTTAAATTGAATTCTTCGTGTGAAAGCATAATTTCTTCTATTGTTTTGGGCTTCCAAAAAAGCTGGAAAGGTTCTGACATACTCGTCAATATCTCTGTTACCAACCAAGTTAACCAAGTTAAGTCAAAGATCAGAAACATTTTTTGAATACTAGTTACACGTTGCAAGGGGAGAAAACCACAGAATTTTATGGCTTTAATTTTAATGAATTAAATAAATTCATCCTGTTTTTAAATTTACTCTCAAGCGGGACAAATATATGTTATAACGTAATATTTAGTTAAAACGTAATTTGATAAAAATTTGAATGTATAAGATCATTATATCTCGAGGGAAAGGCAATGAATCCGCGATGCACCGAAGCATGCAGACGTGTGACTAAATTCAGTCACGTATTTACACGCACTGTAAACTTCGGTGACGAACGGGGAAAGCTTTATTAAGACGAGACTCCCCTCTTCGTTGCGAGGTATAAATCTCTTGGTAACGTCGCGCTTTCTGTTGCTTGATTTGTGGCCGTGGTTAGGTCATGATCGTTGTCTCCGGCTACTTTTTAGCAGCTCAAAGCTGAACGTAGAATATCTATAGAAAAAAAACCTAATGGACGTTTCCAATTATTCAAACTTTTTATAAACATCATTCTCTGTTTCGCTATTTCCATAATAAGAATCTTAAATCACTTCGTCTCATGCATTTTTTGTATCACTGTAAAATCTTCGATTAGTTTCATATGTCACGGAAAACGATTTCTACATTATTCTCGACAGTTTAAACTAGCATTTAACAGCAAAAAGATAATTGAGAAAAATTGCGAAAAAATGTAATCTCGATAATTATGGCTTTACGAACAAATATATTAGGATCTAATAATAGTACCGTAACATCGAAAGATTCCTAATAAGTTTCCAAATTACTATCGCGTGAATTTAATTTCAATTATATTTCTCTCAAACCATGAACTAAACTAGATGATTGGTATACATTTAAAAGCCTACGTCGTGAAAAATTTAATTTCAATAATTTCTTTTATTCTACTTCACAGTAAAATATTTTATAGTTACAGCAAGATCAAATACTTCATAAGAGATTTCGAAGCTCTCATTGGACAAAGATTCAGTTTCAAGAACTTTACCTTTATTTCGCAATAAAATATACTCGATCAGAAAATGAAATCATCACGGGATAAAAGTCTGTGTAAAAAAAATTCGAATTTCTATTCTCCGATACGTGTGTCATGCTCGTCAGATGAAACCGAGACCGCGGTTTTCTCTCGAACGGCGATTACAGTGGTCGAATGATATATTTTTCTTCGTGGCACCGTATTGCCGTGTAAACCCAATAAAGAGGCACGAACGAGCGGCCACACACGACGAACGACCAAGGAGAGGAACGCGCGAGGACGAGTGGAGAACGCGGGTTCCTCGCGCGCGCGAAAGGCGAGCCGAAACGAGATCGTTCCGGGCCGCGCGTTTCATTTCGAACACGGACAATAAAAGGATTCCGGTGATCGGACGTGGAAGAACGTTTCCACGAGGCAGACCGGCCCGCAAACAAACGAGGCCGGAATTTTCTCTTTTATAACCGGGCCAGAGCGGTTCACTTCGCGGAAGCCGCTGCTTATCGGTCGCTCCCGCTTCTTCTTCTTCCTTCTGGATCAACAAACGAGTAGCGTGTCGCCGCTTTTGCAGGCCCCCTGCTGTTCCTCGATTTCTTTTTCGGTTGCGCTAAAAGCACGTGTTATCCCTATATCTTCGCTCTATTTTCCAGCAATATGCGACTATTGAAATATACCTAAGCGAAGTATATTAAGCAATATGTATATAAACGGTCTTTTTTTATGAAATATGATATTGCGACGTTTAGTAATGAATTGTTTGAAAAAGACAAGATATGGATTAGAAGTAAAATATATAGGTCTTTGACAAGGATAGTTGTGCTAAAAAACATTTAAATTGTTACATTAAGTGAAGTGTGCAAGAAGATAAATGAATACAGGTGACTAAAGTTTTGTTCTAAAACTTGTACCAGAGAAATTAGCATAATATATACATACATGAAAAAACAATCGGAGCACTATCTTACACATATCTTAGAAGAAATCACTTAAACTTAAAAAATGAACTGACTCGCGAATGTTCTCTGACGAAGAAAACTAACATTTCTTCCATCTTTCCTTGCCTGATAAGACCCAATTTGTTATTAAAACAAAATTATAGGAAACTACGATACGTCTATGAAAAAAATGAACAAATATAGATAATACATAGATAACAATTTAACCAGAAACTCTCGAAAGCATCGGTTCACAATTTTCCAGAATTGCATCGATAGATCCTGTCACGTACTCCCGAACAGCGTTCTCCCGGCGAACGAATATCGTCCGCGGAAATTAAACCTAGATATCCATCTGGCGCGTTTAATATCGCGAAGCGTGCTGGAGCAGGAAGTGCGAGACAGCGCGTTTCTGCCATGCTCTATCGTTACGTCGAGATTAACGAAAGCGTGTAACGAGCGGCGGATTTCACGCGCGTGCACCCCTGTCAGATGAAACGTGTTCCCGTTTCGGATATGGGCTAACCCAACGCGGTCTACCAGTCGGTAGTAATAATAATACGATAGAAACCCGAAGAGCAAGCCCGTGGCGGGTGGTCAGTCACGCGGCCAAAGATTCCTCACAATGGCCCCCGGCTGGAGTCCGCCTGTAAAAAGCACAATATCGTCAAATTTCATTATCGATTCAATAATGCGGCCTTAATTCGCCTTAGACCGGGGCCCGTTGCTCTCTTACCTCGTGTCGCGGTTCGCTGCTTCCGTTTCGCGTTCAATGGCACCCTGGAACGTGGGTCCCTAGGGACCGTGGTTCACGCGTCGACCCGCTCAAAGAGCACCTCGACTCGAAAACGTCCCCTTCTCCAGCAATCTTCTTTCAGTTTTTGTCCTTTTCCAGTGCCTGTTTTTCAAACGTAGATTGTCGGTGTATGGGGTTACGAAAGGAAATTTGATTAATGCAGGAGATGCAGTTGAGTAGCTAGATCAGGGTAGCTGGTGTTGTATTTAAGTTGGATAAAATGTTATTAAATTACGAAAGGTGAAAGTTAATAAGTTGCGATAGTTTGAACTGATTATATATAGAAAATCTGTGGAAAACTTTTTTAACGAAGAATTTTTTGTGTATAACATAGGTAATAATTTAATTAGAAACTTTCGAGAGGATGAATCCACATTTTTAATCTAACAGAAAGTTATTAAATTATGATAGATGAAAGTGCAGGGTTATATAGAAGCTATCGCAGTTATTCGGCTTTTGAAAGTTTGCTAATGAAGAATTTTTTCTGTGGACTCTTGTATATTAAACGAAATACTTTTATCCGCTTTTAAGAATTCACCAGTTTGCTTTTAAAATACTGTCGCCACTTTTATGTTCCTTCACTTAGGTACCTATTAATTCAAGCTTGTCAGTTGAATGGTGTGAATTTATTAGCCTGTTACGTACGATCTTGCACTTCAAAATCTGGCTAATGGACGTCAATTACGACCGGATTATCGTCATTTCGGGAATCGGGCGTCGGCTATCTGTCGGAAATAACGCGGTCGATTTGTATGCACGCTGGCTCGTTAGACGTTTCACGGAATCATTTAGTCGGCCGTGTATGTATGTAGGTTAGAGACGTCGAAGATGGAGTCCC
>NT_177349.1:761701-812884 GCF_000188095.3 Bombus impatiens | reverse complement strand
GGTCGGTCCATTGGCCGACCGGGTTAATTTCGCCCGTTGATTTCTCAGAATCGTTACCCAGAACAAGAGCCAACATGAGGAAGCATTTGCATCTTTCGTCTTCCCTCTACGGAAAATCCCACTGAATTTCTATCATAGTTTCATTAGCCAAACATTTTTTTCATAATTTATCGGTAAGCCGAGTCACTTTTTCCTAATTTGAATTTCTGCTAGAGTTTTAAAAAAATTCTAGCGTACTTATCAATGTCAGATAACCGATAATAAACAATAAAAATTAGAAAGAAGAAATACTTTAAAAGCGAAATTTCGTTTCAGTAGTAACCGATGTATGTGTATGTATCCTCTTGGTGTATGAAAGGTTTCTCTGTGCGAATCCTAATTACATACAGATGTATGTATGGCTTTTTAACTTGAAAGATTTGTATATCGATCTCACTACTTAGAAAAGGAAATCTGTAATGAAGTGTGAATAATTAAATTCAGAATTTTAGAGTTCTTAAGAATTTTTCAAAATTTATAATTCCCTTTAAAAGGAGCGAATAAGAAATTATGATAGACACAGTTTCACTTCTACCACTGTGCTCGCAAAACAGACAGAGAAACTAACAAAAGATCGAGAATCCTCCGAGATTCCGACCTAGGGAAAAGAAGCATAGTCTCCAGTCAGCTGCTTTCTTTGCAAATCCAGCCCCAGAGAATCTACCCTAAATGGGGGAGGGGGTCGTTTCACCGTTTTAAATAGATTTAAGCGAGTTTTTCCAGGCCAGGTAAAGCTTCTGCGCGGTCGTTTGACTATGCTTGTCGCGTTTATCTTGCCACTAGGAGAAGCGGCTGAAAGCAGCAACTACCAAGAGACGAGGGAAAGAGACTCCGCTGACCCCGTGTACTTCTGTACACAAACACGCTGTCCCGCGCTATCGCCGCAGAGATGTTTAATGTTTCGGACTGTTTGAGAATAATATTTACACGCAGCGCGCGCCCAGGACCTTGGATAGCTGCTTCCGGTTTATGCTCGTGTGCGCTCGCCGTCGTTCTTATCGCGTCCAGCAGATTCACCATACAGTCATTGGTCATGCACGCACGTGCCTTGTCAAGAACATCGTGGCTTTTGGTGTTAATCGTAAAGTAGCTTGCGTGGTTTCAAATTTGACCGCGATCAAATTTGGTTTCGATTCTTATTGATGCTCGTGCATGTTCATTTCGAAGTAAGGGAAAGATCGAATTTCTGCCACCGCATTCTTCAATTTTTGTCTTTGAAAAATAGAAGATAATTGCAATAAGTGAGATTTAAAGATACATTTTATCGTTGAAATTTTCTTAGCATCATAAGTACTGATCTTTAACTTGTAATTAAGTATATAGTATATATGACTCATAATTTAGATTAATGTGATATGATGATTAATAGATGTGATGTAGTCCAGCATGCGTTTATTAACGAGGCAAAAGATATGTCTATTCACGAGGGAATACGGTGGTCTGTGGTTCAATAAAAGTCAACATTAATTTTGTCAAACATACGTATCCTCTTTAATAATCGTAAAACTAAAACGATCTGAAAAATTTCGTTGAAGTTTTATCAAACTTTGTAGTTCCCATATTAATCACAGTCCAACGATTCAAATGCATGAAATATCATTTTCAACGAAACTTTGTCGGCCTTCGGAAGCACTGGAATCTTCACAAAAATTCCAAACTCGCCGAGAACTCGTTTACTCGCGACCGTTACTATACGAAGACAGTGGCAAATCGAGCAATTTCCCCTTCCAAGTTCTTAGCGCTCGTTCACAATTAAATGTCAAACGTGTTCGAGGGAAATGGAGTCCATCGATTCCGTGAAAGTCTTGTCGATCGAAACGTACGCGAACGGAATGGCAAGCAACGTTTCCAACGACGCGTCGCCGCGGCGTCGGTTCGTAGATACACCACCTACGAGCAACCTTCACCTACGAAGCAAGCCGCACGCGAGGTAATGATCGCGCGGTGCAATTACCCGACGTGACTTGCATTCTGCACCCTCCGCGTCACGATGACCCGTTCTCTCTTTGCCCACCGACGCGACGTTACGACGACGGCCCTCCGACCATCATGAATTTTCACAGCCGACCGGCGACACCGATTTCCTCCTTGTCGATCGATCGACACATTCTATTCTCGATCGACGGGCAAATTTGTATCGCGCGTGTCATCGACCTTCTATGCTATTCGCACGATTTTATTGTTAATTCTTCTCGGATGAAAGGGTCGTGGTGTCTGGTGAACGATTATGCGATAGATGATTTATGCCTTATTTTATTTCTTCTTTTCGTTTACTACGGATGTTAGTATGCAGATTGCAATGGAAAAGTGTTGCAGATGTACTTTGTAAAAGAAAACAGATAAGCATGGGAAATGATGCATAAATAATATTTACATTTATTTACATAAAGGATTTTGTTATGAATGTTCAGACTTTTTAGTGTTTAAAAGTATATAGATTTCTTAGAATTCCTATCACAATTCTTTATTAAAGTTCTGGATGAGGAACGTTCGCCGCTATTTTCTCACGTTATAGATATCACTTTTCCTTTAAACTCTTCGATTAATCATACATTCCAATTTTATTTGGCTTCCAGAATTCCTCTATTCACGAATAAAATTTATCTACCAACTGTTATTGATAGGAAGGTGTCAACTATGTCTTCCCTTTTCAAATTTACGCTTCAATGACGCTTCAGAACGACCTTTAAGTCATCGCAGGTGCATTTCTAGCGTTTGACGTGCATCTCGTTCGAATTAGACGGGGTGATGACCGCAGATCGGAAACAGCCGTCGTGTGACACCGCAACGGGCAGACGAACGATCGAGAAAAAGAGAAAAACGGAGACGCGCTTAAGAGGCGACATTGGGTGCTTACACCCGAGAAACGAGCCCTCATAAAGTTTATCGTCGTGGCAGAAGTGAGAACACCTTACGAACCACTGAAAGAGAAAAAGAGTGGGGACTGCCTTTCTACGGAGGATTGTCAAAATAGCCGATCTTTATGTCGCTTTTATAGCCGCTCGACTCGTGGTCGTTACGAGCGTGAAATCCAAGCTTCTTCCGGGGACGACGCGGAGTCTGCACGCTTCTTCGACGCAGACTTTTACGAAAAACTTGCGGCCAGCCCACCGTAACCGGCTTGAAGCGTCGCGAAGGCCTGTCTGTCAGTTTGGAGACCACACCAAACCTTAGACGAGCAGGGGTGTCCTTTGAAACACATGGCGAGCAAACCATCATCCGAGAGAAAGACTTTTACCCCAGGGGGCGGCCCACGTGGCTTTTCAAAGTCTTGTGTATTCGTCTTTTCTAACCGGAGTATTCGGTTACTCGGGTCCTCGGCGGTCGGAGAGCTGGAAAATATTCAGAAGTCCTTTTCGAACAACATACAGAATTTTGGGGGGCGGCTTGCTACTAATTAAGAGGATTCCCGGTAAAACTTTTGCTTAGGACGCCGTAATTTAGTTTTTCCGACGAAATGGGATGGTTGGGAGAAAAGAGGTTGCTTGGATATTTGTTATCGTGGTGTCGATCGATTTGTCTTGACAGACGGTGAGTGGGCTTGGAATGCATTGCTTTTTTTTCGTTGCATATCGGTCGTGATCTATGAGAGTCTGGTGTTTTTTTGGTGCTGAAATGTATGCTGTTTGGTACCGTTGAAGGGTGGGTTTGCGTGAATTGAAATTAAAATTAGGGGTGAAAATATTTGTTATGTTTTTCTACATTTCCTTTTTTTATAGATTGGTTGTATGTTAGAATCGGAGGGTAGGAATTTTTCATATATTTTTATCTCCTTTTAGACGTCTTCTGTGTACAGCTATTATGTTAAATTTATTGTAATTCTAATTGTAACAAGAACAGAAACTATCTGCTACTGTGCATTATCGCAATAATTAGATTGCAAATATTCATGTTTGTCCAGATTCATATTTTTACAAACACAACTAAATAGAACCTGGAAAAAGATATATTTTATCCTTTTAAATATTAGAATGAATATTTCGTACATACTAAATCCATGTTAAGTAAATACTAATACAAAAAGGGGAAAAATATCTTTCCGTCAGCCGCATTTATCGTTTACTAAAACTTTAAAACTTCCAATGACATCACGAAATATCATTGGTCTCGCATATTATTAGAGCTCCACCGGTGCCTTTTCTCAAACAAATGCCGAGGTATAACCGGGGAGGCGCGTGGCCAACCTGCAATTATTACGCGCGGCTCCTTTCAAGCGCCCAGAGAACCGGACCATAAAAAATTCTGTCTGCGGTGAGCGCTATCGGACGGTGGCCGGAAACGTTCTAATTTCCGACAAACAGAGCGCCACTTTTTCCCGCGGCCCTTCCGCGCCCCCGGTATCGCCTCGTTGTGCCGGTTTTTGTCGTTCGGTGGACGACCTACTACCTGTTATTATCGCGTGTCGGTCCACCGGTGAGAACATAAAGCTGTCGACCAACACGGACGCCTCTCTGCTCTTTGCCACCCCAAAAAATATGAGCACAGATGCTTTCCGTTTAAAAGTTCTTCCTGTGCCGGTATCAGAGTTATTCGAAGGGACTTCAAATTGTGGCTTCGATCGAACGTGTTTCTTGTTTTTCTCGTTCAGGGGATATATACCGCAGTGTCAGATTTAAGAATCGAAAGAACTGCTGTGGCGGAAACAGAACGAAATCAATCAAAATCAAATCATTTTTTCAGACGTGTTATAAATTCGTGTGTACCTAACACTTAGGCAACCGAATAGGGACCTCTTCCCACTTTAAAGTATATCGTTGCATGACCTTAGCAACGCGTTTTATTTTTCTTTTTTTTTTTTGTTATTATCAGTTATTGTTTATCTGAAATTGTTCCCATCTAATTGCGTCACTTTTTCTGCTTTTATAAAGTATAGTATATAGTAAAATACACCAATTTAGTGATGTTAAAATTAATAAATTAATAAATAAAGTATAAGGTATTATGTCCTGTGACTTCTTTGTTTTTCAAGTAGTGAATATTAGTCTGCGTTACTTGGAAAAAAGCGCGATGGGTAGCGCATAGGTTGGCTTGTTCGAGCGCGATGAGGAACGTATAGTTCGCGGTTGGCTAGATGTTAAGTAATGTTCGTGGTGATAAGCTTTTGCAATTTTGAATATGGGATCTGTATTATTCTTTTTTTGCCTGTAAATACAGTTTAGACATTAGAGCTGTCTCCTTGCTGGTACAAACCCTTCAATTAACACATTAACATTAACACATTAACATTAAGTAGTAGAATTACTTACTAGTGGAATTAATATTCAAGGTAAAATTAAACACTTACCATAATACATATTTTAAGTAGAACAGTAGATAATTTATATTTTATCTCTCTAATTATCATCATGAAGCAGAAATTCCACAAATATTCTATCTATCACGTATCCAAATAATAGAAGTATTATATTCTTTTACACTTCAAGCCTCCATAATTTAATATAACTGTGGCGGTGAACATCGAGCTTGGAATCGGTACTTTCGCGACACTTTCTCCATATGTTATCGAGTAAATTTTGCGCGTCATCGACTGAGAAAAGATTCCTCGAGTTCGCATTCCACGACTAATAATGATTATTCGTTTTATCGCGGTTTCTCCTCGTAAAAGGCAGTACGCAAATTCGTCGAGCAACGCGTTTATCGACGCCTGGAAGCGGTTGATAACGGAAACGCGACGGAATGACCGTTCGCGAATGATCAGGACGGGGTGGTCCGTCGTCTTACTCGACGACCAAAGAAACCGTAGATACGGCAGGCGAATAAGATCCGAAGTAGCTAGCGAGGAAAGGCAGGTGTTGGCGACATTCATTAGACTCTCCTCGTTGCATTGCTTCGGTATGAAAGCATATCGTCGAGTACGATGCGAGTTCTCATCATCGACATGGGACAGCGTTTCCGCTGGCCTTCTTTTTTCGTCGTGAGCTTCCGTCTTTCGATCCTTTCCACGTGATACGCGCATGGTGGAGTGTTTGTGTAATACCTATTTACATTGGAGCTTAAAAGCCTTCGATAAATATATTTTTGTACCTTTTATACCTGTTTCTGAACACGTTAATCCAGAAGTTATTTTGCAAATAAGCACGACTCAGTGTTTTTAAATTTATGAATATTTTACGAGATATCTATTTTAGGCTTTTAAGTTTTTTTCATTTTACGATGAAGTAACTGTATCTTCGCATTAGTTTCTTGAATTACAGACGTTATTCTAAAAGACGTTTGACTAGCAGCTTAGAGTAAACATTATTGTTACGTCGCTTTTATGTAGTTAGAAACAATAAAAAAGCATCTCTAGTGATAAAGGAAAAATTGAATTGAATATTTATATAAGAGGAACAATAACAAACAACGCATTTTCTTTTATACAACATATTCTTACAATATACGATTTAAGGAAATTAGCTAATTTTCTGTTTCGAAAGAAAGCATGCAAAATCTGTGTGAAAATTTTCAAATATCTTAGAATTCATTCTACGTTCAATGCTCATCTCCATTACGTAAACAGTTTCCCTGTGAAAGCATCAGAACTTCGCCAATGTCTTCGAGACTCTCTTAAAATTAATTACAAGTAGCTACCAGGACTCAAAGTACGACTAAAAACGTCGTTTCAGCTACCTTTTAAAGACACGGGGGAGCATCTTACGAGGGGGATGATACCCAACCACCCTTAACCATCCAAAATGGTATCCTTACAGGCTCCACGGCAGTATCTCGTTGTAAAGGCCGGACTCAATTGCTTTGATGAATCTTCAATTAGAGGGTCTACGGTAGTTTTAGGTCCAGAGTCGAGGGTGGGTTAACGCAATGCGGTGATAATATAAGATTGCGATAGGGCAGCGAGTAATCGAAACACGATGGCTTGCTTGATAACGTAAAAATTTGTCGACGGGCCAACGAGAAGACTTGCTAACGCGTTTCTATTCCTACACGCGTATTTTGACTAACGAAATCTCGATCGAGGAATTATCTCCTCTCTCTTTTTATGCTTATTCCTTTCCTCTTGTAGATTTCGCCTCAATGACTAGCGAGTATGTCGTACCTTAACGATGTAATTATACATTCCTCGTACGATGGCCGTCCGTGGCTCGATCGTTTTCAGCTTAATTGTCGCGCGCATTAAAGCCATCACAGTTTTTTTGTAAGTTCCTCTAATTTACGCCACCTTCCCCCCCTGTGTTTGTTCTCTCGTCTCTCGTCTCTCTCTCTCTCTCTCTCTCTCTCTCTCTCTCTGTTTCATTCGTTCCTTTTCATCTGAGAAAGAAAAAGAGAGAGAGAAAGAACTTACAATCGAGAAATTCCTCGTCCATATTTGTGTACGCCGTGGCTCGTTAACACGTGAACGTGACGAAGGGGAGACGTCGGACGTGAAAGAGAAAAAGGACCAGGAGTCTTGGACCTACGCTACGTGGTAATCGGGAATTAATTAAAGTTTATGTTGCCGCTGTAAACGTTTATAACTGTCGGGGGAGGGGACAGGTGTTTTATTCCCGGAGACAGGCACGTGCCGTCCAAGAAGCTTCTCAGAGAAGACTCGTTTATTTGCTCTCTCGTCCCACAGAAGCGCTTTCCTTTCTGGCCTACCGTGAAATATTTAGAAAAATCGAGCGGCCGTTGTATTCCGTCGCGAGCAACAGGTTGGCGGCGATATCGCGGCCTGGCCAAGCGCGACGCGGTTTAATTTATAAAGGGAAACCGCTTCGTCGATTTGGAAGCCGCGAGGACCTCGTTCGTCGATTCGATCCAGTCTCCAGTCGGAAGTGTAGCTCCTCCGGCAGCGTCCCGTTGTAATTTGTCGAAAAACTCGAATTCTTGCCAGTTTATGATTTTTTATCGTTTATGAGAAATACAAGAGCAAGGTTTTCGTCTATTCGGGGGACTCTTTGGATAGTAATACTTTTCACGGAGTGCAATGAAAAGTATTTTAATAATAGATATTTCGATGTTACTTCGAGGTTTTGACATTTTTTGGATAATCCATTCTCCAATATTGTTCGACATTTGACACGCGTGACATTTACTGACTTTTATTACTAGCACGTACATCGCTGCAAATGTTATTTAATTTTAAAAGTTAAGTTAGATTTTGTTTAAAACTAATTTAGATTTTGCTAAAAAAAAGAACGTTTATTACATTGTAGCATTTTCAACAATTACATTATTTGAACATTGTACAAGAGCGAAAGTCGAAATAGAAAATTCAGAATTGAATAAAACTTCTCCGTTGAAAAAAACCAGTTAAAATGCCACACCTAGTGACAGACAAGCAAGAGTACCGTGTAAATTTCCGGATAACACGCAGCATCCGGGTTATCGTGCGCGACTAATTCCCCCGCTAGAAACGCGGTAGCGCGACACGATGCGAGGCGCCTCGAGACCATGTTACGACGCGACCATAAACGTTCCCCGGCTAATATTGAATTATGATACCGGCGGCGTAGGTACACTCAATAAAATATTAAATTCCGCCAGATAAGCGGGACTCGTTTATTTAACCTCTCCTATTAAAATCTAGTTCCCGAACTCTCTGGCGATACCCGATAAGAATATTTCATTGCGCCGCGTGGTTTCCCCGAAAAACTCGACGGTGATTGGAGAAGAACGGTGTGTCGTCGAAGCCACGTGGCTCGTTTACATACACACTGAATCAGCAGAGGGCCCGCTACTGCTCGCTAAGCTTGCGCAATCTCTTATCAGATCGCTATCCTTCTTGTGAATACCGGTTGCAACAGCTTATAAGCCGAAAATACATAGTCGCGAGCAAATCGAGTTCCTTTCCTCTTTAGTTAACTGATGAACGCATGTCTGGCGTGTAGTTGGTTACGAGGAAACGACATCGACGATATTGTTTCTATTCTGGAAATCCCTGACACTCGACGTTGCCTAGGCATATCTCGAATATCACTCGAGATCTCGTGGGCAAATATGCTCTGTAGACTGTGTCAATTCTTTGAAAATAGAATTATTCGATAGTTGAAGTTCTAGTGAAAAGCGACGTGAAACGTGACATTATAGAACAAGTTTTAGGAAAGCAAGAAAGATACGAAATTCGGATCGTTTTAGAAGATGGTTACATTAGATGGTAAAGGACAACTGCTATCAAATTTTGGCTACAATGATCATTATTTTGAATCACTTTAGAATATTTTTCAGTGTTAACAAACAAATGTATGAACGACACAAGTGACTCTCCATCAACATGTTCACGTACTTGTCTTTCTGCATATTCATCACAATTGAAGAATTGATATATGATCTATGTAACATTTGTTACCTATCTTCGAGAAGACATTCAAAGGGCATTGAACTCCACAATCATCAATTCGACAATGACCAGCCTATCTACAAAGTTCCTCTGACTTTATAGTTCGTCTACAAATTCCATATATCAAACCTAAAAAAATAAACCAAGAAGTACTTCACATTGCCAAAAATGTGGTAAAAAAAAGTTCACGAAGAAGGAAAAAGAGGACAAATGGAAATGACAGAAGAGGGATAAGGAGGAAACGGGTTGGCGAGTCGCGAGAGCGTAACTGGTATTCTCGGTTAAGTGGGAATGGTCGATGGTTCGTTAGGCAGAGCAGTTTTTCAGGGCTGACTCCAAGGAGTTTTTCGAGGCAGCTGCAGGGCGAGAAGGAAGACGACGCGAAAGGGGCACCTCCTGCACGTCGATCCTCTTCCTCTCGCCCTCTCTTTTCATTCCTTTTCCCTTTTACTCTTCTTCGTCCAGAGGGTCGACATATGGACGCACACGAAGGACGCCTCCTTCGGTGCACGCGAAAAAGATCTTCCAGTATTCGTCGTCTTCGAGGTTCGCTGAAGCCTCGTTAAAGCGGCCAGAAACTTTGCATACCGCGCACAGCACCGTGCCTCTCCTACATTCCTCTTCTTTCGCGACATCTTTGCCGCGAGCTGCTTTTCTTTCTTCTCTAACGCGGTTCTGGGTTACGTTTCTTCTGTTTCTTCTGCCGTTAAGAATTTCTATGGTCAATGGAAATCGAATGGCAAACGGTTCGGTTCGAATCGTTTGGTTACGGTTTCTTTACCAATTTTCCAAGGTACAGACGGCGAGTATTGGGGACAACTTATGTCTATCGCAAGTGAAATTGACTGAAATATTGGAGCAGCCGATAGGAGTATCTAATCGAGATCTCCTTTTTCCTACGTGTATGTAAATCAAAGTAACTGATCCAGCCGACAGGTATCAGAGACTACTAACTGGTTATTTAATAATTAGAGCAATTTTCATAAATTGACGTTAATGAGCTGCCTGTCGATAGATTGTAATTCATGTGTCAACCGGCAAACATATTGGAAAAATATTCATGTACGCTGTCCCATCTATTCACGATGAATCTCTCTTTCTTCTACTCTGTTATTATATCGTATCGAACTTGATTTCAATCATATCTGTGCACATATATAACACAGAAAAAGGGAGAGAAATATAATAGAAAATTCACAAAAAGAGAGTCTATGATGGTCAACCTCTGGTGTCAAATGTTCGTTTTCTATCTACAATTCAATTTATTAACTCACACAATCTAAAATATTTTTCAACATTATTTTATCTATATATTGTATATATGTATATTTATCACTTAATATGTTTAATTTCTTTTTAATGCAGCCTTTGAACTAAAGTATTTTATATATAAGTAGAAAATAAAAAATTATTTCTTTGAGGACATAAAATATTTGTACTTGCAGAGATCAAACTGCTGACCAGTCACAGTTCCAATCGCAACGCCCAATCTTCCTCCTGCTCAAAAATTTCTCATCGTTCCACATCTTCTGTACTATTTCCTCTAGAAATCTCTCAGAAATCGTTTAGAAATCCAGGAAGTGGCAATCGAAGGCACCTGCGAGAAACGAAAGTACCCTCGCGGCAAACGCGCCTTTCCAAACGATTCGATGGCGGAAAACTGCAAGAAAAGGCGGAGAGGCGCGCAATTTGGTCGCGTAGGATCGTCTATTTGCATAAGCTAATGAATATGTTAAATCAATTTCACAAAACAAGCAGAGTCGAAGCTGAAGCGGGCACCGGTTACTCGCTCGCACAACTGACCGCGGAGGCCTGTTATTATTGTAATTGCCGCGCGTGCAAAACCGTCTGTGGAAAATGAGCCTAATGTGACGTGTGCGGGCGGCACGTAAGCGGTGGTTGCTTTGACGCGCGTAAGCACGCGTGTCATTTACACGCTTCCCCGTTTCTATATTTTCGAAAGTTCAAACTCGATCGTTTTGCCAGCTAGAGAATAGTTTCAATGTTGCTCGATACGTTGCGTTGGTAATTTGGTGGCCAAACGTTAAATTGTCAAATTCGAAAGGTAGATAATGTTGACGAAGACTGAAAGCAAAAATTGTCTTGAGTCTTAAAGTATTCGATGCTAGATACTAAAATGTGGCTATGCCATGTGTGGAGTTACAAGTGTCTTTATTTTAACAATGACTGTTTTAATAGATTGTTCACTGCTCGGTTGAATTTTCTGAATTATTTCATCGGAAGAAAAATAAAAATACAGCGGTTGTGTCGATCTTCGTACGATGGTTGCCAAGTACTAAGCACAGGGATTGCTTGGAAGTTACAAAAGTCTGAGAGTTGGCACAGAAATTATTCAAAAGATATCGAGATAGCAAAGTAGTTGTGATCTAACTCCTTTTTGAGAGCTATTATAATTAATACTCTCTCAACATGCTACAAAGACGCGCTACCTGTGCCCCAATTAGAGTTGTGCCCAGCACAAATTTATTAAATTCCCTTTATATCATAGATAACTCTGCTAATAAATCTAAACAAACGATGATGATCTCCCGTTCAATTAGTACCTAATATACATATCTTTCCTTTATTTCGCCGATTTTTTCTTTTCTTTTCTTTTCTTTTTTTTTTTTTTTTTTGTTTTTTAGACCTCTGTTTTCTTCGATTCGAAATATAAAATTATTTTTTAATCATGAATTCTTATGGATAGATGAAAAGTGTATATGCTGTTGGCTCATTCAGTTCGATTAGAAGACTGAACCGAGAGACGAAACAGTAGGAGAGCGGGGCGCGTTTTCAAAGCCGGTTGCGTGATTCAGTCGGATCGATGGAACGCAGCCTGATCCAACGATGGCTAGCTCGTTTGCTCTCGAGCATTTATTAAATCGCGCTGTTGAGAAAGGGAATCGTAAACGATTCTTCGCGGCGGTTTACGAGACTTTCTAAGAAAAGGTACGGGGCATTAGAAACCGTCTGGCTGAGTTTACGAGCCCTTTACGAACGATCCGCGTTGCGAAATAAGAGATCGTACGCTCTCGCGCTGGTCCGATTCACGACGACGGGGAACAAATGGTTAACAGTATACAATTCGCGATTCTATTGTGGTCACTGATTCCACTGTCGATGAGAACTTTCTGGTCGTCAGATTTCTTTTTGCCATCAAACTGGAATTTCAATGTTGCCTTGTCTCGTAGATATAGAACAGTAGAATTTTGCTAATCTTCAACTAACTTAGAATCATTTAGTTCAGTTGGCTACTAATTTTTCTAATTTATTATTAGTAAAGATGTAAAAATTCTGTAGGTAAAAATTAGGGAAATCTAAATATTGTAAGTCCGTAAAATTTTAATCTAAAAATTCCTAGAATTCTAAATCTAAGACTATTAATCTAAAAATTCTATAAAAATATAAATATACATTTTTATAGAATTCTAGATCTAAAACTGGACGTTACAAATGTCAATATTTCAAATAATGGTTTCTTCTGACAATTACCATTAATCACGCTTCACAAGGAGCAAGAAATTTTCTTTAAATGGAGAAGATTCATTAAGTGGAGAAAAAGTTTTTCACGGGGTTGAGAATCAGTTCATCATTGCTCTATTCTAGAGCCTAGCGAATCACGGAGGTGCTGCACGTGTCGAGAGCATTACGCAGACCGAGCGTGCCATTATATCGTCATTAAATCGGTGTGCAGTTCTGATGCGTCTTTTCGGTAACGACCTGGCTCGATCCTAGCCGAAGGGAAAACCGCTGTTACGGAAGTAGTGCGCGAATCGCTTCGAGTCGATTGAGGTTAATGCAAGAATTAAGGAAAATGCTCTTGGTCTCGGGTTAGCTCGCCTGGGTGGCATGGTTAAAGTAAAGCGCGCCTCCTTTAACGAAATAACAACGCATTCGACTCGGTCTGGTCGCGCGAGAAATTTTACGTGACACTTTCTTTTTATGACGTTTTAATGGCTGCTAACTTCCACCACGCCGTTACGTTTCGCCTGTTTGTTTTCTACTTATACCGAGCGCCCGTAATTCTCCTCCTAGTCGACCGCTTTCGGTCCTTTATTACTCTGTGTAAGAAAATATTCTTCCGCGGTAAGTCAGGGTAACTGAATCTTGTATCTGTTATGAACGTCTATCGAGCGACAAAAAAGATCATCAGCGTCTATGAGATACAGATATCTTCTTCTGTATTTTCTTTTTGTAACTTTATCTTGCAACGTATGTTATGAAGCCTCAATTTTCATACAGAAAATTATTTACCACAATTTTACATCTGAAAATTAACAATTAATTTCAATTCTGTTACACCTGTTACCGACAAAGAAACGTCAAATAAAAGAAAATCAGGATAGTTTTGTATGACAGTGAAGATGAACATTAGCAAACTCCGAATTAAAATATTAAATAAAAATCATACGAAATTTTAGAGTCACTCAAAATCTTTAAAACACGAATCCTTTTGCTTATTTCTCGATACAGGACGTCAAATTTCGTATGTATACGTGCATTATTTTGTGGTATTCATTCAACAAGAATACCCATTCTATTCTCGCATAACATATAGCTCTCGATACAGTGCGGTACGTATCTACGTATTCTAATAATGTTACATGTACCTGAAATATATATGCAAAATCAAAACAAAACTAAATGAATGAAACCAATAATACCCAAAGAACCAGAAGCTAAAAAGAACGTATTACATGTATATACTTGCATTATTGCAAACGATACGAATCTCTCGATGAAACTTTGTGGTCGTAGACGCTTAACGACGAAACAAGACGAAGAACGAATTTGCAGGGAAACAAGCTAGAAGGAACCACGTTAAAGATAAAAATGTCGTCGGCCGCACGATTTCCAACGGTGCCCGCCAGTTTCCCTCGCTTCGGGAGCGGCGTTCGCGCTTTGATTCTTTTTAATTGCGCGCGTCGCTTGATCGAGAGCGGCGAAATAACGTTCTTGGGGCACCTTAATGAGAGGGAATGTTAAAACGGCCACGGACCCGGAGCCATTTAGCGGCCAAAAATTGCGGAATACCCCAGTGAGAAACAGCGGTTGGGGGACCTCCTCTCGCGCGAATCGCGCTCGGAAGATACGTTCGAACGACGTTAATGTTTTGCCCGTATCCCATCTTCTTCCCTCCGTTTGCTTCTTTCATCTGTGTCTCCTCCGTTTACCTTCACCACGTAGCGGCGTTTAAAGGTTGGAGCCAGGGGATGAGGTTCTGAGAGTACCGGTGATAAGCGTTTAAAGAAGTTCCAGAACCGGCGTATCTTACGAAGGATATTAACGCTCTCCTGACCGCCCACGTATATACCTTGGCCATGAATCTGAATATTCTTATCGTTGTTCTTCCTTTTGCATTTTAGTTAGAGGGAGATCAAAGATAGATACTCGATCAGCGTAATATGTGAAATGGTATAAAATACATAAGATTATCGGTTCTTCGGTATCAGAAAGATGTCGGAGATTCTTGGATTGATTCTTACTGGATAGTAAATACGGATGGATTGAGAGTCGCGGCAGCAATGGAATTAGAAATTGAGAACAGATTTCAGATTAGAAAACTAGTCTAACGTTATAACCTGTTAGTTAGCCGGATCTTAATCAGAATCTTTCATAAACATGGAACTATATAGATGACGATAAAGATAAATCAATTTCAATAGGCTTGGTCTTAATCCCTGCACGTGTAGATATGATACAATTTTTTAATTTGATAGAAATCAAGCATAAAGATATGATTATGTCTAAGAGATTAATAATTCGAGCGTCTAATTAATCGATCCCCTTCAGATCCAAAAAAATTATATCGTAGACACGAAAACATTTCCGTAATGTGAATCTTTTTAGGAAACTTTTGGAAATCCCCATGGAAAAATGAAACAAGTTAAACAAATTCTAAAGGATTAAAAGATTCTTTCAAAGAGAAGCCATTTCATATAGCTTTGTCTTTCACATAGCTTTGTCTTTCACCTATAGGAGAAATTCTCCTAGAAAAAAGAAATTGTTCCTCCTAATTTCCATATTGTCGTACAGTCTACCGTCCGAGCGTCAATAAAATCATCGGGCGTTCGCTGCGCGCGTCTAACCCAGTGACCGACAGAGGCAACAGCTCTGACAGTGAGCTTAGAGCGTGAGAGGCGGAGGGAGAGAGTGTTCGTGGCAGCAACGAGAGTCGAGACGGAATTGGGGGACATGTAGACGGTTGGGCGGATGCGTCGAGTAATGTGCTTCCGGTTATCGAACGCCGTCTGAAGGTTGACGGGAATTTCGGAGTTCCGCTGCGCTCTGAGCCGCGTTGCAGACTCCTCTGCCTGGCACCTGGATCCTTCTCGGACCTTTCCACGTAGAGAAACGCGTTACCCGAGTCCTGTACTCAGTCCTGATTAAACAGAACCATCACGGAAACATCTGTCCATGGGTTTGCTTGATTTTTTAACCGTTTATCAGCGGGATGAACGAAAAACGAAGGGATTCTTATTCATTGCTGGTGAGGTGGAGGACGTGTAGGGTTGACTGATAGAGGAACGAGTAGATGAATTTGTAATAGAAAAATATATTGAAATAAGTACAAGTACAGATATAGCGTATGCCGATCCAAATCCCCACTCTCGCAGTACTACAATACCAAAAAATCTGAGCACATTCATACATTTCATACATTTATACATTTCATACATTTATACATTCATACGTTCATACATTTATAGCAAAGGGCATTACCACAAAAAGTTAACTTTAGTGTGAAACTCTAGCTGAAGGCTACAAGAAACAGCAATAACAATCTACTTGTAGTTCTTCTGTTTCTAGACCTTGTAACCCAAAGCAACATTTATATCGAAGGACACAATAATGTGGGTCTCTCCCTGTTTTGAATTTTGTGCTTCACTTTTGGAACTTTCCCTACGGCCTTGGGCCGCTACACTGGAAATATTGAATCTTCATTGAAGAAATATTTGATTTAGTTGTAAGTTTCGGAGTAACCAAAGTTGTCGAGGTGGTAGTAATAGTAAGGAAATTTATTTACAGTTTGCTATTCTAGGAAATGATCAAACTATTTATTAGAACTATTTATTAGGAAGAAGGGACGAGGTAAATCTTATTCATCATTGCGAATGTCGGTTTATACTACGATTTAAATTTGGAGTATCGAGTTTGCTGAGAATTTAGGAGGAACTGTGGTTAGTGAAGAGAAATAGACAAAGTGATACCGGAGAAATTGGTACTTTGATTTAGAAGGATATGTTTGCCGAAAGTCTATTGAAAATAGAAGTTAATAGAGGAAAAAATGGAGTGATAAAGTAGTGGTGAGGAAAAGGTTCTGTAAAAGGAATGCGAATATTGGAGCGGCGAGACGGTAATAAACGCATAGTTTATCAAAGTGTTTGCTCAATAATAAAAGCCACCAACTGCGGTGTTGTAACGCGGCGAGCCAAATTATCGGCGTGTCGTAACAATTGCTGCGGGCTGAACCCGTGGAATTTTCCCCCGGTGCATCTCTATCGCTTGCTCGCGACCAAAGCGGCATCGTATTAAGAAGGATTCGCAAAGTCGAGACTCGTTAAAATAATTTACAAACAGAAATAAAGAAACTTGTAGCGAGAAATTTTCAACAAAAGAAATTCGGCTTTTCCTTGAGAGAGATGAACACTTCTTTCTTGAAGAAAGAGAAGAGTCATCTTTTCAAGCAGAAGTGCCTTGTTCATCAACAATATTGGTTTATGAATTCGACATAACATCATTAAATACGGTTTCCGTCTGGACACCGTATATACGGACGTGGACACCGGATATACAATTAACAATTACAAGTGAAAATACTCAGATTATTACAAATACAATTTTTTATTAAGTTCGGACTTTTTGTTGCTTCAAGTTTTAATCTTTCTTAAAATGAGAGCGCGATTTAAAACATATTTAATTGGAAATTCAAAATTATAAGAGTTCCAATCACAGATAGCAAAAAGCGAGCTAAATAAATTTATCGAACGAAAGTGGTATTTCATGCAACGCGTTACGAATCCATTTCCGGTTGGCGTTCGCGTGAAACGATCGGATGAGAAATCAACGCGAGGCATCGTCGCCTAATAAAAGCCACGGCGGACCGTTGGTAATCCATAAAATCGACGTTACATCGTTCCTAAGGCGAGGTTAGTTCACCGATGGAGAACCCCTTGTTCCGCGGCTTTACGTCGTTGTAAACACGAGAGGCGGCTTGCCTCTGCTGCTTTCCTCTCTCTCTCTTTCTCCATTTATCTATCTATCTATCTCTCTCGTCGGCCGAATACACATTTAATTAGAGCCGCGTCCGACCGTAGACATAATCGTAATATGATAATTATACGGTGGATCCGTGTCGCTACCGTAAACTATGAAGCGAGTATAAAACACGATGATCCCTGACGATGGAGCCCCCGCGAAACACCTCGCCTTTGCTCGATGAATTCGCTCAATCAACTAGACGAGAATTCGCAATCATTTCTTCGCGTTGTATCTTTCCACGTGATCAATTATTCCTCGATCTCGTTTTTGTTATATTTGCCGTACGATCGAGTGCGTCCGTTTCTTCGCTTAGAATTCTTAAGTTAAACGGTTTCATCGATGATTGAGAGGGAAAGGTTGTCGAAACTTTATTTTGAAATAAATGAAATATTTTTGTAGTTCAAAAGGAATAATTGATTCTGCGTAAATTTCAAACAAATTATTTATTGTTTGATATTTTTTGTTCCAGTCATACTCGATATCAACAAGTTACTTACCAGATCCGTTCGTAATTTATATTTCCATGTTGTATTTTGTAACAGACCTTAAATAAAATAGCAAGTTAATTTTTATTATTATATCGTAATAGAAATAAATAAGTTCATATTCTGCCTGTGAAATGGAAGAAAATAAAATATCGAGTTGAGTTCAGCATGGAATCGCAAAGAGAAACACTCTCGAAATAACTTCTCAAAATAATCGTCTTCTTTAAGCAACATACAACCGAGAAACATTCTAGAAAAGAAACCTGGTTACAAGTATCAAACGTAAACGAATAAAAACACTTCTTGTCTCCATAGTCTTTCCTCGTTTGTCAGACAGACACTCTACCGATTCACACGTAACTACGTTCTTCTTGCTGCGATCTCTAGATCAACCTTTACATTCGCACTGATGTACGGTCACTTTCCACGAACTGTCAGTTACGGCAGTCGGTACAGCGGTCAGAGAGCTCTCTTTCTCCTCGTTTACGCTTTTTCCAACAGCGAACGTGCAGCTTGGATCAAAATGTAACTGGAAGAACTATTGGCCGGTAGATCAGATTGTTTCGATCCAAAATCGGACAGTTGCACTCTTGGAGGAATAAATGCAAGCTAATTCAATTCCAGCAGTGCCTTGTTATAGTCACAGAGTCACACCGATTCCTCGTGACAACGGCGATGGAAAACGCGTCTCCGATCGAGGGTCAAGTGAAACCCAGCAATCTGTCGCTGCCTTTTCTTTCTATAAAGGGAGAGGAGTTAGAAAGCGTGACAGACTGTTTCGACCTCCGTGAATTTCGTATCGGAACAGCAACATTAGTTCGCGACATTCGATCGATCTCATGATCGCATTTTGTTCGATTGCGGAAAGAAACGAGAAATTGAATATTAGCTGATGACTACGGTAGACTGAGAGTCAAGTCGGGTCGTTCGGACGTGAAATCGAATTACCGTTCGCGACTATGCACCTGTTAGCGATGTTTACCTGGTCTGCGGTTTTCCTGCCACCGCGAAAGAGTGGCCCTGCACGAAAAATATGCGAACACGCGCGGTGGTCAGCGTAATAATAGCTTGGCATGCGAGAGAACGCGTTGCGTGCGCTTTGTGACAGACGTAAGCGAAGGAGGCGCGCGAGAAAGTGACCAACCCTGGCACTCTCTCCTTCGCTGATGTTTCTTGATTTGAAAAAAAGACATTCTTCCTCACGAAGACTTTTCACTAACCACTTTTTACTCGTCGTTGTGTCTCTGTTTGCGACAGAAATGTTCAAATATTCGGAATTTAGAAATAGATCGAACTATTACAAATGGAAATGAAATATTGAGACTACATATGAATTATATATATAACGGTCTACTCGTGCAACTATTTTAAAATGTACAAATATTCTAAAAATATTTCTTCTATATTAGGACAATTGTAGTGGGAACATTAACTTATCATTAAATCTGTAAATTGATTCCTTAGGAGAATAAATGATTATTTTGATATGGATGATATGCTGCTAATGCTAGTAAGGAACAATATGTTACGCTGATATGTTACGAGGAATTGTAAATTCCAAGATAATCTAAAAAAAAAAATAATTTTTAACATAATGTAATTTCCACATAAAAATGTAAAAAAATAATACTATCGCAGAGTTTTCAACAAAAATAATCCGATCGCTTTTCTGAATCTTCTCTCATAAAGCAGTGAAAGTACTATATGTATAACTCTTAATTTCATTTATAATCTTCGCTATACTCTTTCATATTAATTGTAACAAATTCAACATCCACTTCAACTTGCGAACCAATTTACCTAAAATAGCCTGGATGACTATATATACAATGAAGTCAGGATAAAAAAGATCATTCTGATCCGTTCAATGCACCGTTTCTGGACAGAGATCGTACTGGCTGGAATCGATTGGAACAGAAGTCAGGCCGCGTGTCGAGATAAACGGTCATTATTGGCTGACCGTGCGTTTCGTTATCACAGTAGAGCGGCGCATAATGAGCGACGACTGGAGTAGCACGCTAATAATAAAGGCCGTAATTGAACGGTCGAGTTCTGGAGGCGAGCAGCGTTATAGGAAGAACAAGCGGCCGAGGGTTTCGCGTTCGTGTCGCAACGGGACGAATGAATGGACCGTCGCCGTATAACAGGCCCGCCGCTGCTTCCGGTTTCGCCTCCGGTAATTGAGACCGTGCTGCTCTCCGGCCTTCGTGAGAATATCGCGAAGATTTCCTCGTTTGCTCGCGCATAGAAAGCCAAACAGAACTATCAGTTAACTTTATTACCGTACTCTGTGTAGACTTTCTTTCGTGAGTATTATATTTTACCTCAGAATTAAATTCTCCATGTGCCACGTGGGACATGAAATATCGAACGGACACTCCAGTGCTATTGTAAATCAAAATTATTTTCGTCTGCTCGAGGAATGGAATATTTAAGGAAAATTCAACTCTCGAAAATATTTCTCATCGAAAATTTTTTTTATGCTACGCGTTGAACTTATTTGGGAGAAATATTGCTCGACTTAAATATCGATCTTTATTTCGGAAAAAGATAGATTAGAAACTCGTGTATTCATTTATTTCGTTAGTCAACAGCATTCACGAGAACTGGGCGAACGATTGACGATCTTCCTTCTTTCAGAATCTCACAAATTTTTCATTCTACTTTCGATACCTAATTATACGCATATCGCAAGAAGTTAAATATTCGAAGAATTTCTTCTCAGAATACAAACGACACCAAAACACATATGCCCACATCAAAAACCACATCGTCTTCACTACATATGGCATCGCCAAAAGGTAAAACCATCCTCCAGTCACGAAAAACCTTAGTTCCTCAAAAAGCGTTCACGCACTCGATGCAAATCTATATTTGATCACTCATGGGAGATAGATACGGCGAGCTCTCGACTGAGAATTGAGGTGACGTTCTTCCATTCGCCTCGAAGACGTTGGGGCAGGCTTTCATAGAAATTTGCATCGCGAACCTTGTTCGTTCTCTCTTATTCCCGTTAAATATGGATGCATTTTACGTGCACGGATCCATATTCCGCGAAAAAGGGGACCGTATGGTGTGTATCTATGTACGTATGTGTGATCCCTTGGTGATGCGCGATCAAGGGAGAGCACGTGACACGGGTGTGGCAACCGGTGAATATATCCCGGATGCGGACGAAACCGACTGACAGACGGCGAACCGCATGTCATGGCCTCTCCGGTTCGCCTTATCGCGCCTCTGTATCAGATCCACCCTCGCCTAGGGGTTGCGGCTCCGGTAATGTCGCTGCCGAGCCCGTGGTTTCTGGAAATATTCGCGTTCGATCGCTCCATCGATCTGCTAACCGCTTCAGAAGGTTCTTTTGTGGTTTAAATACTGATTTTTCGCGGGAAGCAGAAAATAAGGGATTATTAAATTAAGAAATACCATGTGAATGTACTAGAATATATTAACACTAGAATTATCAAAATGAACAAAATTAATTGGTAATTTTTCGCGGAAATTTTATACATTTGCAACGGTGGATCCTGGTCCTAAGGAACTTTCGAATGACCTGATGTTCTTCTTACATTGTGTGTATATAGAATTACACATACATTTTTTCGAATATTTTCCATTGTGATTTCTTAGGCACAACTTTTTTTATACGTTTTAATCGCACAATAGTGGCAGAGATGATCACAGACAACGTTTGAAAAATCATTCAATTTGCTAGGATAGAAACAGAAAAATTAATAAGAATTATACATATACTGCGATGAGTTATGAGAAAGCATTATCCTTGCTAAAGGAATTTCTATTAGGGAGTATTATTAGATATTACTGGGAAGTATAATGACAGCAAGAATAAGTAACAATCTGATTGAGATTCACTGTGTCGATTATTTTATTCCCTTGCTCTTTAATTGGAAGTCCTTCTGGCAATTTGATTTAGCGTTTTCCCAGGGACAATTTCCCGTCTGGAAAAGTGGCATTTTCATGGTCTGCCGGATTTTGGGGCACTTTTGCTGTTACCCTCGTTCGATCATGTGTCTACCGTATGTGTACGTTAGTATATGTCACACGGTGCCTATGTGAATACGTTAACATATGTGAACAGAGTGGTCGCTATCAAGGCTTCGTCCGTCCGGTTTGTCTCTCTCTGACTCCCTCCGCTCTCTGTCGATCAGTGGTTCTCACAAATTTTACTCTGTCCGTCCAACTAATCTCTAAATCTTGAAAATAAAGTTGAAACTCGATGAATACTTCAAAAATACTCTTTTTTACCAATCTACAATTTCTAACAAAAAGTTACTTCTTCATTAGCTATAGATTATTATATATCAGAGCGAAGCTGTAAACAAGTTTATCTGACTCTGCTGCGGTAGTCGAACCTTGTACTTCTTTAAAAAAAAAGTGAAGTTTTTTAACATTTTAATAAAGTCTCTAGCAAAAAATCGGAATCGGGAGAATCATACGTATCAGTAATAATTATTTCGTACTTTCCTCAGACGTTCGAAATTTGTTAACGCAGAAAGAATTTAATCGTGTCAAAGGTGACTCAAAGAATTGGACAGGATCTAATGTAATACTCAAATTCTCGTATTATATTTTAGTGAAACGATAAGAATACAAATAGTGTAAAAAAGTTTGAACTAACAATTAGTTATGAATACAATAATCTGAAATTTAAAACAATCTCTATAATTCCTAGCTCACCACTTCGAAACAACTCACGCCGTCAAAATTTCATTAGCCTTGTAAATAAGCTTCAGTCTTAGAAATCAGAAAGCATTAACATTCTTAAACGAAACCATCGCTGAAAAACATTATTTCCAGATTTCACACAAATGCAAGTAGCGCATTACCGAGTCAGCAGGTGCAATTCGTCATTCGGCCCCTCGAGATACGCTCCGTGCCAGCCAGCTCGTTCCGTCGGTGCGTTTTCCTCGTTACACAGCGCCAAATAAAGCGTCGACGGGCGTCCGGCATAATTTTCAATAACAGATAGACGATCGGAGGAACGTTGCTCGCGTTGTTATCCACCGGAAAGACAAAGCCTACTGGTGCAACGCGCGCGTCTTTAACGACTCGAGACGGAACCGCGCGAGCACCGCTCGCTGAACCCTCGATTATTTTTCGCTAATGAACGTATATAATAGCGGCGGAGCCTGGGTGTCACTGTCCACGCTTAATGCGATCGCAACTCACGATAAGATGCTCGCTTCTTGGCAATCGTTAGCGGACAGCGCTCGTCCCGTACGCACGCGCCCCTTCCGTACGATTCGCGCGCGCGGGCGTGCGATAAAAATTCGCGCACCCTCTCGTTAGAGCCGCCACGTCGCGATCCACCGATCCTGATTGGTCGCTGGCACTTGAATATCCGATTTGCATTGTAAATCCGTCTACTGGTATCGATCTTCCTTTCGAACTGTCGAGCAGGAAACCGGACGAGCAACCTGGAATCAAGGAGTTAGCGCGAGTGTTGAAAGATTGGATAATATAAAGGTTTGAAGTTGTTCAGAGAGGTGGGATTAGTGTGTTGTTGGAATAATATTGTTGGTGATGATATCAAGGTTTTGTTACGCGGATAGCTTTACTGTGGGAATAATGGGAATATCGTTGATCTTCGAGTGGATTATTAAGACGGAGAAATGGTAGGGCAGGAAAATAAAGGAAATTAGTATTCCTTTTTGTGGCGTTAATTAAGAGCAAAAATAAAGATTCTGAAGACTCCGAATTTTTAACCAAAGACACCAAAGCACGTTTGCAAATATCAAATTTTCATTCCATAAATTCCAAGAATGTTTAAAATTAACAAGTCCTCATTGATAATTCTCACTGACCAATCACAGGAAATTAACAATAACGCCCTCGTTATCCATAGCTTTTTGTCGATGAAGAGATTAAAAAGGAAGGAAACCGCGAAGGACGTAAGGAAGGTTGTTCACGATGGAAAAAAGGTGAACGATATGAGAGAGAAGAGAAAGGTGACCGCCTTATCCCGAGGGAGGCGAACGCAACACGGGAAACCAATTAGCCGAAGAACGCTGCGCCACCGTGCTACTAGATATGAGTCGTAGTGTATTCGCTCGAGCTGCCGGCTCGACCGCGTTGTTATACCAGCGATCTGGTTCCTGTTATCGTTACCTGCGAGCCTCGTAGACGAGGCGTCGATCGACGTCGCTTAAAATCCCCTGCCTCTTGCAGCCGGAGAACCATCCTCAGTTTGCCGGCTGTCGAGATACCGAGCTCATGCGGGTCGATCAGTTACGTTTCCTTCTTTGCTGCCCCTTCCTCGCTTTCTTCATCTCTGTTCGCGATATAGATGTCCCGCAACATCGTAGCTGTAGAGTAATAGCGAAGGTTTTATCGTTGAAGAAACTTTTTCTGCTGGACGATGTGGGCTGCGCTCTATGGAGGAAACTTTGTAGGATTTTATGCCTGACAATTGGTCTTGTCTGTGTTAATCCTACGTCGGCATGATGGTTTTAACAACGATGGATATCGTGAATCACGATGTTTTAGTCATTTTTGCATAGAAATGTTTGCGTTGCACGACCAGTTTGGATCGTCGCGTCGTCGGTCGACAGCAACAAAGGCAGGATATCGTAAGTCGTGAAACTCGATTTCGAAAGAAACGTAGGAGCCCCGAGGATCACCGAGCGACGTAGGTTTTTCGCCGGTCGCCGCGGTTTTTTGAAGGAGCACGATCATTTGGGAGTCTAATTTATACGGCGGCTAAATTAAAACGAATGCGTCGGCCGGACGCATCTGCAAATCTCTGCGGGTCCCGGGCTCTCGGCGAGAAGAAGCGTCTCGCATACGAGGAAAAAGAGGAAGAGGCTTGGTGGCGATCCCCGGAGAAAAGAGAGAGGCGACTATATTGTGATTAGGGAGGAATGTTGATTAGATCCATCAGCTGGTCGAGTGTCGGCCCTCCTTCCTCTGCTCAACCTTCTTGAAACTCTCTCGTCCGACTCGGACGAGAGTCTGTGGCCTCTGTTCAGTGGGACTCGTGTGAACATACTTGCTCCAACAATTTTTCTCGTTGCGTTATCTCGCTTGAAGTTTCTTTATACTCGAGATAAAGCAGCAAAGAGAATTTATATTTAGCGAGTTTCACTTGATTTATTTGGCTATCAGTCTGTTAACACTAGAAGTACTGATCTATAGTGTGTGTGTACTGGAACATATTATAGACACATTATAGATGGTTACAATTAGAGTAGTGTGATGAGAACAAATACGTGAAGAAGTCGTACAAGAACGATATCTGGTCAATTTCATAAATTAAAATATAAAAGAAACTGAAGATTAGAAAATTAAAAACATTATACCTTGGTATTCATAATTATTCGTATTGTCTCCTTGTAGTACATAAATTTATGAAAATATTTCATCTGTTTTTTGGAACACCGGATATTAAAAAGGGAATTGACCAATTTTAATTGATCGGCGTAATTGATTTATTAGTCCTAGTGTTAAATATGAAATAGTATATGTTTAAATTAACATAATTCTGAGTTAAATTCATGGAATCGGAATTTTATGTCTTTTTTATAGCTTGTGTTTCTTTCTACCTGTTTAATCGGTCGATATCTGCGATCTTCGCATCGATCTCGTATTCAATGGCGGTAGGTAGTCGGAACACGACGCAACTACGTTCCTTGACGAACAAAAGCGAAACACGCGGGTATTATGCAACGCACCTGAACGTAAAACATGGTATGGATGCGTGCAAGCATGATGGAGACTGTCAATACATAATTGCTCTGTCATTTATCACACTTGTCCCTACGTTCCTTCGGTCTTCGTCTACGATCTACAACGATCGCGCAACGTACCGGTAAAAAATATAAAACCGACAGAAACGTAAAATTCATGAAAAATTCTGCCACCCCTCGGATTCCCTCTTTCTTTTCCATTACAAGAGTCAGCATTTCGGTGAGCGTCGAACGAAGAGCACGATCGCGTAGGTTTTCAAGCGATAGGTGTGAAATTAACTCGATGCAATAAACGTCATCGACAAGCTGCTCGTTTTGAAATAATTGAACCCAGGATCGACGTGCACGTGCCCGTTTTATTATTTATAATCGCGCTTACGATCGCGCCGATAAAATGGCGTTGATGGATCGTAATGGCGAGAACTGGTGAAACGGTCTCTGCTATATTGTTCACGAAGAAAATTAATGTTCCACGCAATTTTTTCCCCCGATTCGCCGAGTACACATCATTGAAACTGAAATTCATCGAAATAGAATTTGAAGAAATTGCTCATCGCTTTAACCACGTCACACAATATTTATCTACCTCTCTGTTATATATGGAATATTATGAATAACAATTCTAGAAAATAAAAATATATGATTCATCGCAAACTATAAAATAACATCTTCAGCGAATACCTATACAGGCTCGCGAAAATATTCGAACACTTACAGATACTCTTTATAAATATATTACGCGTATTATACGAAACATTTAAGAATCTCATTAAATAATTTCATTAAGTATCTTACAATTTCTACGTATATTTCCAGATTTAATTCAAACTTAATCAATACGATGACAGTCGTGTCTCCTTACAGAGCTAATGAAAATTCAAGAAGTTTTATATAATACGTACAATATAGACGTAAAAATTTTCTCTGATAAATGTCCAAATACTTTCGTGAACCAATGTAGTTACCGTTTCTATGTCGTTCTTGTTCCACCGGAAGCAAGGGTGACGAGGCACCCGTTGAAGATTTCCCGCGGCGCGGTGTCAGGCGCGAAACCAACAACCCAGAAAATCCGCTGTTCCGGCTATGATCGCTGGGACTTCCGTGGCAAAGCCGGCCGGAATTCCATTACCGAGGAAAATGTAAATATAATTGTGGCGTGCTGACATAACGGCAAGATAATCCGTCGAGCGGAGGCGCTGGCTCCGCAATAAATCGTAATTTATGATCGCCGCGGACCCGGTATCGTCGAGAAATTCAAGACCGCGAGACCGAACCGAGAAAGCTCGACTCTTTCTCTTTCTCTCTTCTCTTCTGGTAACTCGTCTTCGTCACTCGCGACCGACGATCATTCCGCGTCGCGCCCTCGACACTCGCTATCGCGGACGGCCTCTGCGCCTGTTTTCTCCGCCTCCTCTTCGTCCAGCCGAGAAACGACCTAGACAGGCTCGAGCCTCGATGAATCTTGGCCTCGCTCGATGGCCACGCTCTCGAACCTTTCGCGCTTTCTCGCTTCTACGATCCAGACTCGAGACTCTCATCCTCTTTCTCTTTAGAAACTTCGTCTTCCTTGCTCCTCACGGATCATCCATCTCTTTTAGAGACTCATCTATAGCTCTCTTCGTCGCTCCTACACATCTTATGGCGTGCTTGTCCTTTTCTATCGTTGGGACTCGCGCGACGTCTGGTCGTTTTCCTCCGGAGCACCAATAAATTAATTGCAGAGATTTACGTATCTCGCCCGTAAAACAGTCAGCGAGAGTAATGCTCGGCCGCTAATTACATAATTATACGGCATTATGTTACAACGACCAATTAATACGTGGGTACAATGACTCGGAGGCGCGCGAGAAGTACGAGCGCGTAAGTCATCGGCTTGCGATCACCACGCCGATAACGGCGCATCTCGCGTCGCCACTTCGACCATCGGCCTTATAATTTATCGTCCGCGTGCGTTTACGCTGTGAACTACGATCCCCTATTTACTATTGTTCTCTCTCTTCTGAACCTGACGTTTCCGACTTTCACATTTTGAACTATGCTCAAATTTGGCTTGTTGCTTTGCAGAGTCGTGCGTTAGAAAATTATTCATGACTAAACATAGTTTACAATAATTACTAAATTCTTATATCTTTCTTAATCCTTTAGAAACATTTGCAAAAATTTATAAACGTTGATTGGTTGAATCAGTGCGTGTCATTCAAACAGTCAAATAATATTTAAGTTTAGATGCTAAGTGCGCATCATTTAAAAAGTTAGTGGATCTTAGAATATCTAATCTATTATAGCAGTTAGTAATTCTGTTGCGTGTAACTGTTCAATGAAACATACAATTATTGTAGAAAAACGTTTAATTTCTTGTTTAATGCAGTGTGCGACATATCCAAATTAAAATTCAGTACGTGATCGCAAATTATCGAAGAATGCCATTCACTAATCATTCGAACCGACACAGCTGTTGACAGATCATCGATCAATTATCGACTGTCTCCGCGTATCTGTTACAGTTCTCATCTGCGCAGTAAATCTTTATTTATGCTTCGTGATAGAATCTTTTGCCAACCTTGCATTCGCATATCGTCGACAACATTTTTACCATCCTTTTTACCTTCTGGCACACATCGATCTTATGTAATAAAAGATAGAATCTGATAAAAAACACGTTTCATTGAAAAATAAGTATTTTTCGTAAATACTGTACACAAGCTGCCTCACGAAATACTTGTACTAATTATTTAGTAATTTACAACGTTTACATTTACTCGTACATATATATATTTTTTCAGATCTGTTGAAAATTTTACCAATATAATCACGATAGTCAAGTCTCATAAAAATACTAATGAAATTTCAGAATGCCTCTCATAATGCTCGTAATATATTCATAAAAGATGTTTACGAGTATTTGAATACGTAGTGAACTTATGCCCATGAATTCCTCCATTTTACTCGCGTTGAATGGCAAGAGTATATTTCTAGAAGTCGCTGGATGAAATCGAAAAGAAGGAATCACGCGTTGCCCATTTCACCGAAACTCGTGATCGCCACCCAATCGTCAGTCTTGTTTCGTCACCGATCACGCGTCCCGCCAGCATCTTGTTAGCTCATCGCTTTTCTTCCGTTCGGGGACGCCTTTTGACCCGGTGTTTTCCATCGTCGAAAAGGGGGCGGAGAGGGAAACGCTCGGTTACCAGAGCGGGGGTGGAATATGAGATGCGGGCAAACTGATTTATTTAAGGGGCAGACCAGACATCCGGTTTGTCGAATTACGCTTTAAGAGCGCCTGTAGACGGAGTGGCAGATAAAAACAGAGAGATGAACAGATTGGAGAGAAAGAGAGAGAGCGGGCAACGAGGTGGAACGAGACCGCGTAGCCCGTCGACCCGTTAACCGTTTATCATTGCATCGACACAAGTCACGCAGCCGGACCCTTGCCTGTCCATTTAAAAAACGAAAAAGACCGACGGGACTTTAGTAGGAAGTGACGTCACCGGGCAAGATCCACCTTCAAACCGTGTCGTTCGTCCATGCGAAATTCAATGGCAGATAAAAAATAGTTTAGAGAAGGTAAATGGTACGAAGAAATAGCTCTGTAATATAATACGAAATTATACTTGATAACAGTAACTAGGTGAAGTCATCGATTTTAAAATGGTCGGAGGTGAATGAAAACTTTATTAGAGGTAATTAAATGGTTGGACTGATGTATATAACTGCTCCGAAAGTGATGTGCTCCGTTACGAAGGTTTTATCATCTGTATTTCAAGAGTATTAAAATATGTTTGTGTCTTAAAACAAATAATTTTAAATAGATACTTTAACTTTAATTTTGTAAAACTTATCCTACGGAAGACAGGGAAAATGTAGTCTTGTATTTACGTTTACATTTTCCTGCATGCGTCAGGGTAACTTTTTGTTATTTACCAATATGGTAAAAAGTGTGTAGTACAAAGATTTACATAGATATCAACTTCACTTGTCACTTTTTTTTACTATAAAGTTCTTAATACATATATGTATTTTATCTTCTCTTTCTTCTTGTATTCAGAAATAAAAAGTCTAGAGAACAAGAAAATCTTTATTCACTGGAACTTCATGTTGATGGAAAACTGCAGGAACTTAGTTACCTTTGACTTAGAGCGATCTTTAATATGTATACTTCGTTTTGTACGAAGTTATATATAGTAGAAGGGAATAAGGTTGATTTAATCGATTCGTCAACACGTTTGGATTAGACTCACCCATCGGAACGATCGTGGCCGACAAGATCATCTTCGCCTCGTAGGTGACAATGACAAGCATCGCCCTTTGTTTCGTACTTGCTGCTAGTAGGAAGCAATCCAGCGACAACCGATGCATTATTAATGTCCCCCTTTCGCTTGTTACCGCTCTTGTACTCGCTCGCGCGACGTATATATCCTCCGTGTGTCCGGGACGAACGATCGCGGGCCCCTTCTAATGAAAATTAAGACGTCCCGGACGAGAATTATGTGAAATTAATTGGAACGTGTACAACCGTGTCTATTCAATTTTCTTTGCTATTAAATCTAGATTAATGACCATGGAGACACGTAAATGCAGATAATGTAAATATAATACAATACACATCCGTATACAATAGAGATACGACCTATTGTCTTTATTCTTAATTCTTATAAATTGTTTTTACTCTTCATCTAATAAGTATTGTGGATGTTTATGTAAGTTTATAATTTGAAAGTAGTAGAACCTAGAATTGGAATTTATTTTACTTTCTATTTATTGTTAGAAGTACTTTGTTAGAAGTAGAAGTTTGTTTATTTGGATGAAACTTTAATTATTCTTCGAGCAAATCAATTCTTGCTATCTGAATCTACTTATTTGCATGCGAATTTTATTATATTTTTATTTTATTACTTTTTTATTATATGCAACAAGGAAGAATCACAGATAGTGGAAAGAATTTATGTTACTGTATTTTGTTATACTGTATTGAGTATCACGTGTGACGTACATATATGGAAGCGAGACATCGTAATCCTGTTAAGAAAAGCAATAAAGACACATGCATATATAGTGGGAAGAATTGATTAATTCCACATAAACTCCAATAATTATTTATACATTTTACTACTGTATTTTATATATTTTCCCATATTATGTACATTCTGTATAATTTTTTTACATTCAAACATCCCATGAACGCATAAATATCTACAATCTACTTAACGCTTTCAATCAAAATCATGTTTGCAATATTTTCTATCGTTACAAGCTTACCACCCACGTGAAGTCGCAGCCATTACAATTCTATACAAAGCACGTGAATCGAACGCCATGGCGCCTCTACTTACGTATCATACATTGCAACTAAAGTACAAAAGCTAGAATATGCGATTATTCCGTTGCCAAAGTAAAGTAGTTTATATCTGAGAATTCCGTTAGGTTGGTTCGCATGGAATTTCAATGATTCGTCGTATCTCCAAGGTGAATCGCAGTGACGACGATCTTTTCCTCGGTCGTGCTTTCATCAGCTTCATCGTCGTCGTCGTCGTCGATGCGTGCACACGTGAACACGTCCTCGGGACGCAGGAAGGTCCTATAGATTTGACCGTGTAACGATTTTAACCAGATACGAGAGCGACCAATCGAGAGAGGGAGACCGAGTCGGTACATTATCGCGAAGATGATGCCTATGACAGCATGTGGGAGTCAGCTGTCACTCATTGTTGCCCTGGTAGACGTGATATATCCAGACATTTCGCTTCGTGATACCGACCTGCCTGGAATTCTTATCCTACGACCTCGAGCCACGATCGATACTGTTGCTTTTCGCGTAAACAAATCTGCCAGGGTAGAACGATCCTGCGTGATCCCGTGATTTCTTTTCTGCTTAAAATTCACTGATAAATAATATACACGCGTATACGACTTTAATAACGAAAGGGTTAATAATGCGATACAAATGAATGAAAATGGTATTTACTTACGAGGGTTGAATATATTCTATGTGTATGCTTCGAAATAATTTAATAGTTAGCATTCGTAAAGTGAATTTATTCGTTTATTAAAATAAATATGAGTAGTCGATCAAATAACAAGAGGTTCAACGAGAACGACTACTCGAGTCGAGTGTTTCGTTTCCCAGTCGTGTAGCAAAACTTTCTTTCGATCAACGACGCCGTGAACGCTAACAAAATAATAATTCCATTCTTACATTACTCATGCTGTTTCGATTCTCCAACCACTATCTATAATACGTATACAACGCCCTGTCTTCAACATGAATTCAATACCTCATTACTATACCAGTCCTTCCTCTTCTTACAATCTCATACCAGTAAGTGAAAAAAAGAAAGAATATAATACGTCAAATGAGAAGAAGAACACTAGAAATTTCCATGTACATATGTACATACAATGGCTGCGAAAGTATTAGCGCATTCCCTTATTTTCCAATGAGTTAACTTTTTCTTATCACGTTTCGTTTCTTTATTTTCATACTATCAAATTTTTGCAATTACATGAAAGGATTACTAAATAAAGCGAACTTTGTTATATTTGTGTTATGTAAATGCTACAACAAATGCAACGATGTGTCGATATTATTTGTAGCCATTGAATGTACCATACGCGTCCACGAACGAATACTCAAAATACATAGTCGTCAATCCGGAACAGCCTGAGACGAAGCCCGAGATCGAACGAGACATCGAAACGATCCGAAATGGAACAATTAGGCTCCGGTTCAAAGAAACGTGGGCCTCGTGGTCGCGTATTCCTCGCACGAGGGGCCGGCAGGCAATTTGCCGCGCGTATTTTCCCGAACGGGCAGGTTCGCGGCTTCGTGATTATCACACAGCTACACCCGCGGAATAAGCGAGCGTACGTTCGAGAATATTCAGCGGTTGGCGCGAGGCCGATTCGTAAGACGCGCGCGTCGTCAAATCGTTTATGCGATGGGCATTTTCGAGGAGTGGTACGTGTGCTCCGCCTTTAATCGAGATCGAAATCGGCCGCCGCGGCCTCGTCAATGGTATTCCCCGTGGATGGGCAACGGTATTGCGCGCGTACGCCTCGAAACAACCCTTCGGACGTGACGTTTGTTTCGAGTAACACCGAAGAAAGGGACTTTTTCGAACTCGATGACCGTGTCGTTCGATGCTTCGTGGCCGTTTCATGTGTTGTTTTAATGTAGTGTAAGAGAACTGTGTATCTGAGCGTATCATCTGATCGTTTTTTGTTCTGTCCATTACAGAGGCCACCCTCTTCGTCACTTTCGTACCCCGGTGCGGGTGGTAATGACGACGCACGCAGCCCCGGAAGCGGGGGAACACCCGGACCTCTCAGTCAACAAGCGCCCGCAAGTTTGGACTCCTCGGATCCCGGTAAGCACATTGATGACTCTTTTTTTTGTTTGTTAATTGTACGAGAGAACGTAGCTATTTATGTGGCAAATAATTTTGTGAAAAGCTGCCTTTTTTCTATGATCGATTGGTCATTCAAGATTGTTGAGGATAGAAATACCGGAGTGTCTTTTGGTATAAAAGTGTAGAAATTAATCATGTAAATGGTAATGTTTAATAAATACTTGGATATAATAATTGCTAGATAATTGAAAAAGTGGCCTTTAGTTAAAAATATAGTTTGAACGTAGTTTGGGGTTAGGTTCGGAATGAATAGTACTTTCTCTTGTATCGTGTTAAGTGTGTAATATTAGCATTTTAAGCCGGAGCAATCTTCGATATAAATTACTGGTTGGTAAACATTGTCGATAGTAACTATGGTACAAAAATCGTCGTATATTTAGTATGCCATTTCTACTAATTCGATAAGAATCGATAAGAATCCTAACTCAATTCTGTCCTTAATTCAATTACGGTATCCCCATTTTTTCTAAATTTTTCTTTAAATCTTTTCCCTAAATCCAATGCGTGACCTTTCTTTGCTGTTCGATTTTGAAGCTTAAGCCGAATTTATGTACGCGGATAAAAGACGGGGATGAAAACAGCGTTCGCCCGTCGTGTTCTTCCAAAGTGGAACAGTGCAAGTTCAGCTTTACGACTCCTTCAGTCAACGATTTTCCACACGTTTGACGATAAAAACAAACATTTTATGATGTCTATCGATAAAATCGTACAAATTATTAATAAAACAGGAAATTGATAAAACTCGAATTCACTTTAAATTCAATTCTTCACTCTACTTTCACGACATATAAATTATGTAAAGAAGGAAAGCGAGAGAAATAAAAGACAAATGGCTCTTGTATGTAAATGAAAGATGACGGAATTATTCGCCTAATCGTCGACCATCGACAGGTTTGCAATCGACGTTTACCGAATGTTTATCGATCGTATGAAGATTCACTCTGTAGAAGTCGACGGATCGTGAGAAGCATTCGAACGAATCGATCAACGTGGATCGATCAACGAAACGCGAAGTGGGTCTCTGCGTGGACGAGAGTGTCAGCGTTCTTCGGGGTTCGGCGCGCTAATGACAATATCACGCGACAAGCAACGGCTTGATGACAATCAAGATGCGACTCGTCGAGACCCCACGGACCTTCTGCACGCCCTTCAAATTTTACGAACACCGACTCGCGCGTCAACACTATCAAAGCCGCGGCAACGCCAGCGTCGGGTCTAATGAGCAACCCGTCGCATTGGCGTAATGTTTCCCCTCGTTTTTTTTTTTTTGCTCTCTATGAATTATCTTCAAATGAAAAATTTTCTATCGAAAATGGACAAGGTTTACAGAATTTTTTAATCGAAAGTTTAATCAGAGAAGTTTAATTATAGGAACTATCTGATTTTGTACAATGGATATAATATATCTATGTATCTGAAAGGTGGGAAGTTAGATCCTATCGATCCAGTAAGGACTAGAGTTTTGTTAATGGAACATTTGTAACTTTTTTCCCAATCAATTTACGTCGTCGAATAGTGTTTTTTTTAATATGAAAGGAAATTTCAAGGATTCGCTTCAATTACTGAGTCGCTATTTCTCACACTTACGTATTTTACAATTTTATGGAACTAAATATTTATAACATTATAATAAATTATTAATGGATTAATCCGTGAGTCATCGAGAATACTCCTGTCATTTGAGTTTCTTAAGTTAAGTCCCAGTTAACGTTTCTAATTCGTTCTTCTAAAATCGCAAGCTTCCAGTATATTCCATTCATTCTAATACAAAATTTCAATTCCTATGTCGACAATCTCGTCATCAGGGTTGCAAACAGTTATCACAAATTTCACGAACGAACAAAACGTTCCGCTTTATACATACCTTGCTAAACATCCAAACCACCTGCTGACGAACTACCCCGTTCTTACCCTTTAAAATTTCCGGGTACATTGGTAGTTTGAAGCAAATTTGCCTCGATTTTCACGCTGGTTGAACACAAAAAAGAGCGGAGGACAAACCAGAATAGAAGCATTCCGCGGTGATGAGGCGCGCCAATGGTTAGCGCGGCCGGGTTCAGTCAGTCACCGGAGGGTACACAAGTTCACGACACCATCCCATAAAGATTCATTAAGGTCCGCCCGTCTCTCTATATTCGCTGTGTCGTGGCAGCGTTATAGAGCCGCGTGGCGTGCCAGTTCGCTCTTGTTGCGTGTGTATCGTATAGGTGTACTCTACTCGTGCTCGTCCTCTCACTTTTCTGCGTGCTCGTGTAAGTACACGTCACAGTCAAAACGGTTGATCAATAATAATCAAAAGCGTGCGTTGCGCTGTGTCGATCGTAGGAACAACTTGGGAAAACGGTGTCGCGAGTTCCTTAAGCCGTTTCATCGTCCTCGATTAGACTCGTAATAACGCGTCGATAAGGTGGTCCATAGATTGCAATAATGTCTTTGTTAAGAGGTTTCTTTTTCAAATGCTGTATCTTAATTGGAATCTCACGCGATTGTGATTTCTTGATGAGAATTCTTCGAAATCTGTCTGTAATTAAGATCGAATTATCGCGCCTCGCGAGCATTGTTCAATATATGACTAATTAAGATTGTGTCGAAACGTGTATTTCAAAATCCCGGAATTTGATCGAATTAGTCAACAATACATTTATTAACAATCTTCTGTGAATTAATCGATTCTAAAAATAGTACGTAATTATTATGCAGATCCATACATTTATATTATTCTTATGTGTTACGATGAACGCTATGATATTTCGAAGATTGATTCATTGAGTGTTGCTCCATTTACATTCGGGATGTATATAACGTATTAGCTTTAATTGATGAAAACTAGTATTGATGAAAGAAATTTGTCAAAATTAGATTTGTTGAAATTCGCGTTAACTAGGGAAAATAGACCTTGATGAAATTCGGATTTTATTTATTACAGTAAGAATCGATCCTGCTGAATTTTATAAAGGACAAGTGCGGAAATGAAATGGTCGATGATATAAATTTCGATAGCATACATTTTTTAGTTGAAATGTAACCTAAGAATAGATACTTGTTCTACGAATATTTCATTAACGATGTGTCTGTCTTTGTCCACTTATAAATAAACTTACTAACCAAACAGAACGCTTGATTTAAAAACATTGATGTCCACTGTAAAGATGTGATAGAACTGATTGTACCGTAAGAATTTTTGGAGTGCAAATGCTTGATTATTCTTTACTGCCATTTAAAAAGAGCGAACTGCGAAGAACTCGTATTTTTTCCAGGAAGAAACTTTTACACGCGTTTGTGGCCAGTGAATGTTCTGAGAAAATTGAGAAACGATTTGCAAACAAAACTTACATCTAATCAATATTACTATATTATGAAAATACAGTAAACTCTGAATATTAATTTCAACTACATCGCATAATGTTCATCGAATAATTCTAGCCAGAAGTAAACGAAGCACGTAGTATCTTTACGTTCACCGATGATGTCACGAATTCTTCTCGCTAAGCGTCGACGATTGCCGGTCGCATATTTGTCATCGGCCTTTAAAATTCATCGCATGAGAAACATCGGCCGTTTCGTGACGAGATTTCGATCAGGCACATTCTCGTTCGCGACTTGCGCTCGCACGTTCGGTATTAATTAAATGACGCTAAACGGTAACGCAACACCCCGTGGATCAAACGTCGTCGCGTTTCACCACGATCAGCACGGAAGCGCTTTTTATCCGCGAGCGTATCGCCGCGCGAGTTACCTTGTTGAATATCACGATCTTTATCCCAATGTGACGCGGTCAACAATGAAATCACTACGATCGTAAAATATTATCCAACTTAATACATATTGAATCTTTTGCTCGATCCGAGTGAATCGAGGATATTCAACCGGATATCGATTTTAAAGGAAAGATTCTTCGCGAGGAGAATTCTAAGACGATGAATTGCGAGAAGGATGTCGTAGCCGCGACCTCGAGGAATTTTCGCGCGTAACGTAAAAGTGGAAACGGCCTCTGCTCGCTGAAACGCGGCAATCAGCAAGACTTTCTCCTCGATTCGCCTCGATCGCGTGGTAGAGCGAAGAAATTGTTTCCTCGTCGATAGATTTAACATCGACGTCTTGACTTTTCCAAGATTAAAATGGATTTGGATATATAGATTTATAGTATAAACGCCTATATACAAGATTTTGATTGTATAGATCTATAACTATTTTATTGAAAAATTTCTTTAAAATCTTCATCCTGAACATGCATTTTCTTTTAGTAAATATTAAAAACGTTTCTAGTTCTATTGAGAACCTCTGTTAAACGTTGTTCAGCGAATCGATTCCCCTCGGTAAACGAGGTAGCGGGCCGCATGCTATTCTCTCGTTAATCCTCAATTACAATATTGTTTATACCTCAAACGAGCTGGAGAATCGCATTTCTGGAAAAGCACGCCGCCTTAAATTGTCCGTGCACGCCAGTGACCGTTGCGCACGGTTTGTTTGTCGGAACGAGCCTTTCTATATCTTCCGATCTCACGTTTCCATCTCCGTTTTCTCTTTTCTTTTCTTCTTTTTCTTCATTTTCAAACGATGTCACACGGTTACGAGCTTTTTTCACGATGGTATAAACACCTCCGACCTCGCCCACGCATTTCTACAGATCGTATAGAAACTATACGATTCGAACAGTTCGCGTTTGGGACACGAGTTCGTCAGGTTACCTAATGTCCAGATAGCATCAGTCTCATCGAAGTTGTCACCGACGGACAAGGCATTTGCTCGGCGCCCAGCGAGGCTTTTCTTCGTCGTTTCAGCCCTGTCTATCGGCCCTTTTCGTCGTTTCCCTCTGGTCCCGTGGGCTCGTTAACGTGCCGGCTTGTTTGCCGATAGATATCATCTTCGACGAGGTCTCTCTGTTGCGTTGGTCTTGTCCGCGACCGTGGAACCTCTCTGGTTGGACCTAATTTCTGTCGAATGGAGGCTTAGATCGTAGTATCTATCCCTTAAACGTATTCCACGACTATTCGTCTAGGTATAGAAATGCGAACCATTTGGAAATAATTATTCGCTTTGTGATTACGAAGCAGCCGGTTCAATTTCATGCCTCGTACTCCGTTTCTTTTTCCCATTTCTTCATTATCTAAATGAAACAGACGTTCGTGAGTCACAGTTAATTTTGGCGTGCCAGTTCTTATCGACAGATATGGATATTTCTCGAATGGGATAAGATACGGCGCCGATGGTCAGAGATTGTATTTATTCGTTGGTCGACGAAGATGAGTTGTCGATCTCTTTGACAAAGTAATTTCTTTATCTGGACATTATTTATCGTTTTACGTGCCACTTCGATTCTTTTACAAATAAATCGTATCGTATAATAGTTAACGAAAATTGATTTGTTATTATTAATTGTTAGTATCGTGATTATAGAAGTTCCTAGTTTAGGAGACGACCCGATTAATATATTTGAAGGAATCTTGATTTAGATTCATAATTTTGTAAATTAAAATTGACTTCGTTGTTTGTGATGATTTTGTTTTAATAGTAAATGATTTCTTCGGCTTGACGAAATTATATTCGCTCACGGGTATATCGATACACGTCATTGGGGCGGAATATTTTTCCAGGACACGATGGAAACGCATGTCAGCGTCACGTGGGAAGAGCGCAGCCCGGGCATTAACATATCGTGTCGCAATCGCTCGCGGATAAACACGTTCGTTCTCTCGTCGAGGCTAGAGGAGATTCTATCTCGTCTAGCTGGTCGATCGCGATACGTCCTCGATGAACAAAGCGTTCCTTTCAGTCGAGGAACTGTTCGATTCTTGCTTTGTTGCACCTCGTGAGAAATCGTCAATGTTCGCAATAAAGTTTACAATGTTTCGAACAGTTTATATTTCATCAATATATAAACTTCTTAAACGATCAACTACATTTTTTGTAAGTTTCTTCGTTTTGTTTCCCTCATTTCTCTTCAATTGTTAAGAGATGATTTGTTTCTATAAGTTAAATATCCTAGGGAAACTCAAGATAAGTTCATTTATTATAAGAAGGAGACGTGGATAAGAGTAAATTCTACGCTTGTATCATCATGTTCCTCCAAATTCTAAGTTTACAAAGTTGATCAGTATGGTTCATATAATTCACACCTACTAATATAGACACTCGGATAACTTTGTACGAAATATATTCATTGTGTCTCAAACGCGATTAACAAAGATCCCAAAAAACCAAACGATTTTGTTTCAACGTCCACTTCTAACCATTCGCTTAAATACAAACTCCAATACAACTATCGTCAAACGGTCCGAAACTTCGATTCGATTCTCCGTTTTCTTGACCGGAGACCGATTGTTAGAAGGGGTTCGTTAGCTTAACAAGACGTCGATCTACGATCTAAAGCAGCGAACCGACGCAGACCTCGAAACAATCTCCGTGAGTCTCTATCGATCCCTCTATCTGCTATGTGCGCGGCGACCCATCTGGGGCCCCAATGTGAAAGGGGACCCATTCCACCTCCGCGCCCGATCGTTTTTTCCTACTATCCTCGGACTTTAAACAGTTAGATCGACCCTCTCGATTCGGCAGGAACGAGTCCTGTCAACGGAGGGCCCGTCCTCGTCGTCCTCCACTCTCTTCCTCCTTCTCTCCTCTGTTGCTGTGTAGAGTCTTCCTCCGGTAACAACCTTCCTCAAGCTTGCTGGGACTTTTCGTGCTTCTCGTGGAGATCCTTAATCGACGGTTCGTCGACTCTGTGGTCTCTGTCCCCTCTGGCCTGGCCCCCTTTCTTCCTCCCTCGTGTCGAAAGAGGGAAAAAGCCTGGGGACCAGATATCCTCCGGTTTCTGACAACTATCTGGCCGAAGACGGTTGAAGAGGCACGGGGAGGTTGGGTGAAAGAAATAAATGAAGAGAGAATCGAGGAAGAGAGGCGAGAGATACAACGAGGGACGAAGAGGGAGGGGTGGGAGCGTGTTAAAGCGTGTACGGGGACCAAAGATCACGGAGAATTCCTGGAAATCGGCGCATGTAGAAGAGGGAGGCGGAGAGAAGGAGGAAGATAGAAGTAATGAGGCTGATTCTCTGTTTTCTGTGTTTTCAGCGAGCGGCGGTATCGGCTGGTTATCGGGGGCCTTCTTTTTTTCCTTCTCCTTCTTTTCTTTTTTGTTCTTTCGGCCTTCGTCTTTCTTTGTCCCTCTTGGAGTTCTGTTTCACCGCCATCTTCCGCCCCCGTATTCCCCGAACGGTTCGCCACGTCGTGCCGCGCCGCTATCGGGGTCCCTCTTTCTGCCTTTCGAGTTTCCCTCGCGCGGCATAATGAGGCCTTCATGTCGTGAACTTCTGCGCCTTGTAACCCCTTTTTCATGCTGCTCCAGAGATCTCGGTGTCCTGCGTAAAACCACGTCCCCGGATACCGACTACCTTTCCGCGTGTCTCTGTTAGCTGCCGTTTAGAAATCCGCTTTTAAAGCGAGAACTCTGTACTCCCTTCTGCTCGAACGACAAGAAAGTGCTAGTGGAATACATTAATATCATAAGTCTCATCAAATGCATATGACAATTTTCTTATTACATATTGCTTGCATATTGTTATCGGTTTCTGATATTCTGCTGTATGAGGTATAGCCAGAATGACTAGTTACGGTGATCATGCAGATTGCTTATTCGTAATTTTATATTAATAGTATAACATCTTTTTATCTGGTATATTTTATTTTTTAGCATAGTCGAGTAATTTTAAGCTACATTCTGGCAACGATAAGTAAAAATTAGTTCGTTTCGCAGTTTATGTGTCCAGCAAAGTATGGCTAAAATTCAACATTAAAATGCTTGCAGCGAAAACAAACGTTTCATTTATTACATTATTTTATTGGATGAAATAAGAAGTGAAATCAATAGGTTAAAAATTGCTATAAATTCTAATTATTCTTACGTGTACTATACTTATATTCAAACTGTCAACCATTTTAATGTTGATCACAAGCAATTTATACTTCGTTCATTCTAAACATTCATCGTATGTTTCATTTATAGTAAATGTTCATATCCGGAATAATCAGTGCTCAGAGGGTTAAGAATATTCTCAAGATACACTTCGTATAAATACACATCTATCTACAGCTTCTCTTTGCCATTCTTCTAAACAAAATTTATTTCGATATTATCTTTATCTTAATTGCAAGTTTCTCCATATGCAAGTACTTTCCTGGTTCATATCCCATTCGAAATGAAAAACCGAATCGATAAGCGAGTCTTACGGCACGTGGTGAACGCAGATGTGTTTTATGAAGTGACGCGAGAACGCGTACAAAGTTTACGAGGCTAGCTGCAACAAAGCGGCGCGGTTCAGGCATCACGACGACATTGGAGTTAATCGACACGTTAATGAATAATAAAGTCGCGCGTCAGCGTGGTCAGCTATCGATGGCTCGCGGGACAGTTCGATAGCCGAACATGACAGCCGGTGGAACTCTCATTAATATTACTGTTTACTATGCCTCTAATCGCAGATTTTTTCTCCGTTTCATACCCTCCCATTCCTCACGCTGTACTGTCAGAGTTCATTGATTTGAATAATTCTCGTCTATCGCGCTTCCTCGCTGATTTCTCGGTAAAACGTTAGTGCACGGTGCAGCAAAAATTCTCTTATCGAACGAGCGAATCGCTGACCGCGAATTCCTCGATAAATCCTCTCACTCGAGATTCCGACCCGAGTGCAGAATTAGTCTGCTTACTCGTTACATACCTTCTTTCCCCCTGCAATTACGTAATATAACGTGCGTATTTAATTATGTAATATAATTACGTAATATTCAACCTTGGTTAGACGTCGTTCGGAATAAACGCGATTATCGTTGCTCTGCAAAAGTTCTTGCCGATAATGTAATATCTAACGATAGAACACGAAAGTGATCGTGCGATGCTTGTGCAACGATAAATCTCGCGAGGCTGAGCGTTCCACGGATCCGGATTGTCCGGATGGATGCGTGCGATAGCGCGATCCCCGCGGTTCGGTTCGACTAATAAAAACACAGCGACGGATGAAAAAGTGACGGGGCGCGAGAGGATCGCAGGTGAAATCGGCGATGGTCGAGCTCCCGGCCGCTCGATAATACGGCCATCGATAGCCCGGCTAGATTTGGCAATCGCGCGTAATTGCATCGATATTTCACATAAGCGGCTTAATTGATTTTTCTCTCGCTGGTTGGCCGGTTGGTTAGCTCGGGTGTGAGAGAAAGAGGGAGAGGGAGAGAGAGAGAGGAGGAGGATCGAGCAGGGAGAACGAGAGAGCCGTATTTACGACTATTTTTAAATCAGCCGGAATATACGGACGTTTATTAGGATGCCGATGAAACGGGCCGCGTGAAGGTAAATATTCTGAAATTTGCTGCTCGCGAACGCGGCAGATAAATAATGCAGCCCACGTGTATTTAGTTTTGTTAATTATTGCCGCTGTTACCAGCACGCTCTCGATATCGAGAGATGCTCCAGCGTTTGCGATACGGATACATTTGGGGTTGCATCGATACGAACAACCACGCTGTTTGATTAGTTCACTGGGTTTATTGAAAGAATTTATCAAGTAGTAGCAGAGAATAGGACTCGCTTGTATGAAATTCTATTCTATACTGGAGGCATATAAGGAGTATACTTGAGACGAAGGTTTATGAACACACATTTTTTGAGATTCCATCTTACGTGTACGTGTCTAGTTGAGAAGAAAACTAATGGCGATGTAAGGGAGATTAGATGAAGATGATTACACGTGGAAAATTTCTTCCCGCTGTTTGCAACGTTCACCTATTCTGCAAGATTTTAAAGATTTACTAGTTCTTGCTGATTCGAGAATCAATAAAAAAAAGAATGAAAAATTGAAAATTCAGTGTCTCTTCTGATATATAGTTATAACAAGTTATCTGAGAAATTTCTTCAGGAGGAAATTCAACCCTCGAATATTTTATAATTTGATTTGTCTTACTTCGTTAAATAATGAATTGAATTCAATGTTCGTTTGAGGCAATATATTATTATATTATCCATGTCTATTATCAAAGACATTTTTTTTAATTGATTTATAGCTACTAGTTACGTATTAACAAATTACAGTGACTGCTAAAGGACCTAGCAGTTAAAGTAGAAACCAACTCGGGAAACGTAATATTTATTGTATCTTATAAAATATCTCGTCAGGAAACAGAAAAAGAAAACTAGGTACAGAAGATTCCATTAATTTAAGCTTCGAATAACCTTCTAAGAGACAGGTGGCCTAAAAACTTTTGACAACCACTGTACATTATCATCGATCGACGAGAAGATGGTCGAAACCGGAGCAGAAAGTCGAGAAGGACGCGAAGATCGGGCTAAAATGTCGAGCAAGGTCGCGTGCTCGTTCGCGGAACCTCGTCCAATTTCGTGTTGCCGATTTTTGCCCGCTTTGTTGCGGATCCTTGCTTCCGAGAAAGGAAGTCCACGGTGTCCCTTGGCGCGTGTAGCGTTGATTAACACACAATGTGACAGCCCCCCCGGGAAAAAGAACGTGGATCGCGCATGTGTTATCGATTCATTGGCGAACATCCCCGACGACACATGCACCTGTACATCCCGCGACATCAGTGTCGGCAGCTTTGATCACGATCCACGTCTGTTCGCGATCGCGACGCTTTACTCGCCGCTCGTCGTTAGAAAGTATAATACTCGAGCAAAACGCAGCAAATAATGAGGCCTGGTTTTTCTTCGCGCCGGGACGCTCTTCACGCTGGAAGTTTCCACTTCGATGCAGGTTTTTTCCCGCGATTTTTTCATTTCTCATAGGGATACTCGTGTTACGGTAGTTTTCAACCGGGCAGCTTTCTTTCGTATCCCCGCGGAGAATGCGAATTGGCTAGAACTTGGAAACTACGAGGACTCTTCGTGATCTTTGAAGGGACGTAAGCGTAATTTACTAATGTTTTTAATTTTTATATCTGTGCTTTGATGAAAATATCTGTGCTTCAATATCAATCTTTAGTATTAAATCGCTTACTGTGTAGTGACGTCCGAGACCGTGGTAGTTTAAAGGTGAAAAATACAAGTCACGCTCGCGATACGCGTTACAGGGCAAACTTAACACAAATCAGACTTATGGCCTGCATATAAATCCAGCAGCGTGTAACTGAACAGTTTCTATTTCAACGCGTAAGAAACTTTCTCATGTACCGTACCACGTACGATTACAAATTAAGCCTACTGCAGTTTTCGAATTTTTGTAAGTCAATTTCGTGCTCGCATCGAAAATCAAATCATTCATTCTGTTCACGATAAAAAACATGAAAAGCTATTTGGAATTTACATATTCTACTCGTCACGAATTATTCGAACAATTTCAAGCAATAATATATGTTTCAACATGCTACTTATTTGTAAAAACACGCGAAGGAAAGGAATGTACATCAGCAGAATTATTAACGGATAAATGAACGGACGTAATGTATACATTAGCAGCACAGAACATATTAAGAAAAGAATTTCCTCCATTACATAGAGAATTCTGGTCCAAAACACGATCTCGATGGATTCTCCGTGCTATCACGGCGCAAGCAGGATTCGCGGTTGAATCGAGCCATGGATCAAGGCCTGGGGCCATTTTTCACCGCGACAAAGCGTTTTCTAATGACGCCGGATTAGCCTTGGCGACGGCGATCAGGCAGGATCACGCGATCCTCACGACGGAAAGCCAACGACGAGTGATCTGTCTCCATAATTTATTCCGTCGCGGTTGAGCACCTCTGACCGACAGCTGTTCCGACCACGTAAGATAACCTAACTCGCCTTTCTGCTCGCGTGCGTGCGTATTGACGTAGCAGTTTGGATTTTTTTAAGTCGTCAATGCCCAAATGGCCGCCGCCGTCGCGCCGTCGCGGCCTAGCTCCCTTTGATTGTCTTCTCGGAAGCACCGAGATTCTTTCTTCCTGTCAGCCGGTTAGCAGATCGGTCACGAATTACCGTGAAACTCTGTTCGCTCCTTGGACCACGGGTTCTTCGAATCGTTAAGTTTCAGAATAGAGAAAACGTATGGTCGAATCGATCCCTCAATGAATGGAGAAACGACAAAGTGACGAACAGTTGTCTGAAACAGGAGAAAATCTTTGGTAAGAGAGTAATATTTGAGAATTTGACGAGAAGATTTTTACAAAACGTTCTGTCGATTCGTCAGTGAACGAAAAAACTAAAAAGTGACAAATCCTGAGGACGAAACAGACGGAAATTTTTCGTGAGAAGATTTCCATTAAAATATTTTAGGGGTTGCTTTTCCTAATTTACTAGTAAGAAAAACAGACAGGAATTTATTTTTCACTCGTTCTCGATGTTGTTAAGAGAAGTTCTCATGAATTTCAAATATCCTAGGAAATGTTAGTCGTCGTTGTTGATTTGCTTAATGAGGCAAATGATAGAACGATGTCTGTTCGAGCGTTTAGTCTTGCGGTGCATTTCGTCTCGCCGATTTCCAATTCCGAGCATAGGTTCTCTGTACGAATTACCTTGAAACAATCTTTGGATATAACTAAACGAATACTTGGAATAAAGTCCTCCCAAATTCGAGTATGTACTTATTAAATCAAGCAACGTTCAATAAATAAGAGAATTCTAAACGGTTTTGTTGGTTTCTAGGTACTGTACTTGAATCGAGAAAAAAACATTAATCTTTTCTGATATGAACGATGTTTATAATAATTTGTAGATTCTGACTACTCGAATGTATAATTATCTAAAATGTCGAAGAATTTGATATCATATTTTGTATTATGAACTAAAAGAGAACTAAAATCTAGAAGATTTCGATTCTATACAATCTTTAATAAAAATAAGTAAAAGAAGGAATACGTGTGTTTCATCTAGTCTATTTACCCGCGTGAAAATCGCGTTTCCTACGAGCTCGATCAACGTCGAAGATGTGTTTTGCCCGTTTTATCGTATGCTAATGAACGGAGCGCACAGTGACGCAGATGCGGTCGCTATTAATATAATTAGCATAGCCAGCTCTCGCGACTGGGGTTATGCAATATTTTTTTCCCTCGAACACGACGCGGAGGAAACGCGAACTCGCTGTCTCGCGTGCACGCGAGTTTTATATGGTAATTAGGGAATCGATTGCGAACGCTCGAGCGTGATTGCGATCGCGGCGCGGCGGCGGTCTCGAATCGGTCGCCTTACGCTCGGCCGGCTGGTTCGAACGCTAATTAGAGTCGAAATCGGAAAATTGACCGTCAGCGGTATCGGCTCGCTTCGCTGAAACGATCCGCGTTTCCCAACCTCTCTCTTTCTACTCGTTCCCTTCGCTTTGAATAAAGGGAAAATGTTCCGTTACAGAGGGTGGGGGATGCTTGGTAATTAATCGCGCGCGTCGAATATAACGTAGAAACTAGAAACGAAATGCAGAAACGCAACGGTTACGGAGGTGATGTCGAAACATCAATGAGCTTTTTCATTAAACGTTGAGGATCGTAAATCGAGATAGATCTCATTCTAGAGCAAGGGCGACTGATACTTATCAAACATAAATATGTTTCCTGAAAACCGTCACTGATATAAATTTAAGTAGTGTCCTGTTTTGAAGCATTCTGAATTTTTCATGCAATTAGCATATAACCGACTTGCTGTCCAGCATAGAACTGTACATACCTATATCATTATATGTTTATTAAAATAAACGTACTTACTGATTATGGAAAGCTGACGGTGCATATTCTTCGTATACGATAAGACTTTCGTTTTCAGTTGTTTTTTTAATCATACTGCGAAAGAGCCGAATATCGAGCTTCAAATATCGCGTCATCTTGTTTCTTTACCAACAAAATATTCATACGCAGATCGAGAAGAAGATCAACAGCTTCCTCTATTTTCGACGAAGTTCCAGAATCAAGATCATGCTCGAGGTCTTCGCCAAAGTTTAAGCGAGCCACCTTTGAACTTCTCGCACGTTGCTCTTTATCTCGGCTAAATAAACAAGTTATTCCGTCCGATCTGGTTGGTCCCCTCTCGCCTGTCTCTTTTTCACACGCCTCGAGCCGATATTCTTGCGGGCAAACATGCAGGCGTGGCGCGAAACGCGATGAAACGCGAGCGACAATGGAGGCTGTTGCAATTGCCGCGACGATAACGCGCCGGCTGGACCGTGTCAACGCTCTCTCGTCTCGTTATACAAGAGAGAACAGGCCGGCTGGGACTTTGATTTAACGATTTCTTGCGGTATGCTGCTTCCACGCGCCCCGTTCCACCGCTACGAATCGTCACGGATACTTAAGACGCCGCTCATAAATCGCGCCGGTCCTCGAGGGAGTCCTCGCGACACCTCGTCGAAACGTATTCTTCTGGAGTTTATGTCCGTGCTGGCAGTAAAATCTTATCCTCGAGAGATAGCGGCGTGCTCGCGACCAGTGCCGTTCGATATCCACCGATTTCTTCTTTCCTTCCGGAGAAATACGCCGATCCTCTTCGACAACTGCCAGTTTCGTTTGTCAAACGTGTTCGTAAATGTAAATGATGGTTTTCCGTCTTCGACATTGTGCAAGCGTTGGAAAAAGTATACATTAGCTGTTTCTTTTCTTGTAGTTTTTGCAAAAGTTACATCGTTTTTCTATGTACAATAAATTGGGAATTACATTTCTGTATTCTAACATACAGTGACTACAAAATATTTTACAAAGTGTTTATCAGATTCTTAAACATATATACCTTTTTCACAATATCAGTTATTTCATCCAGCAAAATCAATTTTAGGAGCGTACATAACCCATCCTCGTAAGGCAACATCCACTATCACCGTATCCCGAAACGCATCTCGCTAGAACCTCTCTGAAACTTCAATCTTAATCTTTTTTCACTCAATTTCATCAACTCTATCCGACTCGCCGTATCAATAAAAGGAACCAAGAAACGGAAAACAAATTATAAAAAGTCGATTTAGAGAAACGAGGACCAAAGATCCACCCCGAAGAAATACGTTGACTGAGGCAGCCTCGTGGCCGATTTCTGGCAAACCCCGGGAGGAGTCGGCTCTCGAGGCGCAAACAGCATTTCGTTCTAAGAGAGTCTGAGTCGCTCTAAGCTTTTCCGCAAGGATTCACCGGGTGGGCAAGCTTGAGTGGCCACCCCTTTTACCGTCGTTCTTTCTCCACCGGTCTCGCGTGTTTTCCTTCCCCTTCTTCCCCCGTCCTCTTTCTCTTGCTCCAGCGACGTTCCCCCAACGTGGAAAGAGCCCTATCTATGCTTCTATCTTGTCTGCATTCCTTGGGGTATTACTCGGACGGGCGTAGCACGATTTTCCTCCAAGCTTCTTCGCGAAGTCGACGCTTGTTCCCGCACCTCTCCACCTTCGTTTCTCTTCGCGTAGCGAACATGGCTGGCCCGCAAACTCGTTCAAATCCCGATGCGGCCCCGGGAACAGCGCAAACCCATTACGGATTCATCGTGCGCCATTAGCTAATTCTTCCCTGCTCCTAACGTCTTCCTTTCCGCGCTCCCTTTTACCGTTCCCGCTGCGGTTTCCCTAGGCGTCTTACTCTGTGTGTTTTCCTCGCCTACGTCTTCCTCTCTCTCTCTCTCTCTCTCTCTCTTTCTCTCTCTTACTCTCTCTCTTACTCTTTCGCTCGTCTCGGTCTCTTATTCCTGACTCGGCTTCTCTCCCGAAGGAGCTCTTCGTCAGCTCTTCTAGGACCCCTTTTCAGCGAGTCCTTCGCAGGCTTCCCGAAACGCGAGAATGATTCGACGGTTTGGAAGCTAGCTCTTTGTTTCCACGAAAATTCGTGGGATTGGAAGGGTTTAGTTCAGTGGAATTTAAAGATGGAATTTCTTCTCTTGTTGGTTCTCGGAATCCTTCGATTTTGAAATTTAGATGGCACAGGTACATAGAAAATGGACTTGTGAGAATGGATTTATGGATGGAAAATAATGGAAGAATTAGTAGATTCTACGAAAGTATTATTTCACTTTCGTTACATTGAAAAGAGTCGGATAGAATATTCGGAAATAAACTACGTCTAATAATATAACATCCATTTATTTTCTCCATTTATAAAAATTCGAATAATCTCAACGCAGCCACCTGTGCACTCAATTCGGTTCCGCCAGCTCAAAACCGAGCGAAGCATATATCGCGATGCCCATAATCAGACCATAGATAGAAAATCAGCATGGAAAACGAGAAAATAAGGGAACGAACGAAAGGGAATAAAGAGCGACGACTCGTAAAGATGCGCGACGCGGTGCGAGTAAACTCGACTCGTCTCCGGTGCGAGACGCATGCTTTAGCATTCGCCGGAACGAGCGAGGACGTGCCAGATTTTCCATCGTGTGTACGACCATCGAACAAAATTGCTTCGCCGTGGAGGAAAGATCGGCAACGGTCGGAGTGTAGAGAGGGAAGAAACAGGAACGCACAGGGGGTGAGTAGAAAGGGTGGCCCCGCGCGCGATGGAACGAAAGTGCAGTCACCCGGAATAAACGAGGAGGAGACCCGAAGTTGTTGGTCGAAGTTCAGCGAGTAAGAGAGAAAGAGAGACAGAGAGGGGTTGGGAATGAGTTTGCGTCGCGGCGGTGATGAAACTTTGCCGTGACGAGAAAGAGGGGTTGTCACGCCGTTCGCCTCTAAAACCCACCCTTTCGACCGATTCGCCGCCATTCCTGCCTTCGCGAGGCGTTTCTGCTTTTAAACGAACGACCAGCACCGTTGCTCTCGATTTTTCCTCGGATCGGTCGAGATACTTGCTGTTTGCTCTCTCATTGGCGGATCGATGTCATTCGAGTGCGTTCTTCGTTCGCTTTCCAGGGCAAAATTGGTAATCGAGAGCTGCATCTGTTGGTTTTTTTCTACTCTTCTCCTTTGTGCGTTGAAAATTGGAACGCTTTGCATCCTGATCTCCGTGGTTTATTTATGAATTTTTAATTTTTTATCTAATTTTATTACCATGGTATATTACATTTATATACAGTCGATCAAACAACTATTCGTCCACGTTATTCAACACCTTATGATATTTCATTTAATTCTTTGTGGCTTCTATATCCGCACGGAATAATTTCTGTGTACTTTGATTTCGTGTATTCATTGATTTATCTGTACGCAAACCGAGTACGGTACGCGGACGATTACTTATACAGTCGACTATATGTCAAACTCCTGTGACGTATCTGAAACTTCAAACTTTCAAGTTGTTATCGTGGTCTTTATAATTTGAAATTACATCTTTCAAAACTCCCCGGTTGGAAGTTTCGTTCGAGAATTAATCTTTCCGGATGAAAGAACACTATCGCGACGCTTTATTTGAAATCATCCTTAATTTCACACCCCTAATTTTCTGAAGAAAGATCCCCAGTTTTTTTGGCCAACTAAAATCCGAACTTTCTCCAATATGAAATATATATTAAATACCAGTTGGACAGAGTATTAGGATCGCGATTAGGTGATCTTCAACAAAGTTCTCAACATCGCTGACGTTCCCAAGGGTTTTACGATGGACCACACATTACGACTGAAGGGCGAAGATACCTCGTGGTCGTGATGCATGGATATAAAGAGAAGTATGACATATTTTTGCGAAGATCGTGCGTGTGAGCACAGTCGAGCGCGAGTACGCGTCTACGAGCGTCTAAATATAGAGCGTGAGTCACGGTAACGCGCGGCTCCGAGAGGAGAGGAGAGGAAAGGAGTCGTGCAAAAATACAGAGGCCGGAGTGTCGTCCTCTTCGCCTCGTCACGAGGAACTCGTGCACGTAACCTCGAAGTGTCCCCGCATTTTCTGCGTTCACCTTCTCCACGCTTTCCGCGTACTTGCGCGCTTTCCGCTTGCGATATGTCTTCGGATCTTCTCTTTGGATTTACACTTGAAATCTGTTCAAGGGGAAATAGTATGATATTTGGAAACGTTTGCATAACGTTGTTGATAATTTAATATTCCTTCTTAGTTTCCTGTAATTCGAAGAAGTTTTACAGTCGATCTTCAATCCTTTCATGTAGCATTGAATAAATTGATAAAGTATAGAACATAAATTTCGCTGTGTATAATGTGATTATTAAAAGTCATACGAA